>NC_051190.1:48843354-49002112 GCF_015220075.1 Falco rusticolus
CACTCAAATACACCTGCTGCCTGGATGAACCTGGACAAGAAATTAAGTAAATGAGCACAGGCTGCAGTGCTTAGTCCCAACCTAAAAAATAACTTGAATTCGACTGCTTAAAAGCAGATCTACACAGACATCTTTAAAGTCTGAGCCTAGAACAGAGGACACTTATACCTGTTAGGTACGAACAATGCCTGCTCCTCCAGGCGTTTGGTTCTTCCCAAGACACACAGAGCCACGGAACCACTTACGGCATGCTAACTTAAGAGAAGAGCACTTCAACTACACCACCAGCACTTCCACTTACAACACCTGGAGCCTCTGATGTGGTAAATCGTTCCCACCATGCAGTGAGAAGCCAAAAGCCCTATCACATTAGTAGCAAAAAGCATCAGTGTGAAGAGCATCACACCTCCTAAACAACTTTCCAGGGTGATCTTCCAGCGTTGCTCTATCTGCCCTCCAGTGGCAGAACCACCTTGAGGCTTTTTTCACTGCTAGACAATGCAGAACCATCAGGACCGTCTCCAGTCTCCAAATCTGAGCGGAATCACTGGACAATGCCTGTCCTCTCACCATACACTGTATAAGAAATCTATCCCACACTATTGCTGTAATTTTGTTAATGACTCTGGCCTTAAAGATTCAGAATAGTGATCACTTTTGGAAGAGCAACCACCTTTCACCAAGAAAAAAGAAAGGGTGATAATTCAAGCGCACACAAAACACATAACCTCGGAGCAGAACTGCCCTAGGGAAAGGTTCTTCCATAGCTGCATGTTACCTCTTTAACTGTACCAGTTATTTCTTCAAGTTTCTTTTTAATCACTTCTGAGGTCTTCACCGTTTCAGATTCAATGGTTTTCTGTGGAAAAAAACCCACACTGTATGTAACTGCAAGGACAGAATATACTCAAAAACAGTTTAGCATGTAACACACCCCTTTAACGCTATAACTGAGGGCAAGAAGAGCTACATCTTAGGGAGCACACTACTTGAGTAACCAGCATCACCATTTCAATTTTGCAAGTGATGCTCTTTATAGTTCTTCAAGAAATGCAGAAGTAGTATTTAAGTACTGCCAACATTAAATTTAATGTCTCATTATTTTATCTGCTCGTTATTTGGGAAATCCAGTGAAGGGTCTGCTGGAAAATTTTCTACTAAAAGAACAAAAAAACCCAACCAAAATGTTCCAAAACATCCATTTACCAGTCAGTATTTCCAGCCAAGCAGAACTTCTCATAAAAACAGGCATGCTGAACTAAACAGCTCATTTGCAGAAAGATTCAGATTTACATTCAGAACAGTAATAGCTCAGTGACTGGGCAATGAAAACACCAAAGGAATTCATGAAGAAAAGACTTACGTATTTCCTCCTTGCTTCGCGAAGCGCATCAGATTCTTCTAGCTTTTTAGCTTCATCTCGGAATTTTTTAATACTTTCTTTCATCTCCTTGTTTTTTGCTAATTCCTGTTTGATGTTCTCCACAAAACCTGATATAAAACCCTTTCTTCCTCCAGAAGAGTAGCATCTAGACTAAAGAAAATCATTACCCGTTGTAGAATCCAAAGCAACATTAAATTAAACAAATACCAAACCCAGCAGGTAGTTTACTTAAGTTACCTAGTTTTACTTAAGCCAAGCGCTGGGTCACTTCTAACGTTAAATGTCATAGAAAGCATACAGCTACCTTGGAAAAGAAGTAGCTTACCCTCCAAACACCCAGAAAAACAACACATTTCTAATGTGAAGTGCATCTACATAGCCATTAAAAAGATGCTTCTCCAGAGGAAGCTTAACTCCAGAGATTAGTTCAGGCTTAAACAATTTCGTAGATGAAGTTACCAGAGCACCACTCCTGAACTCTGTCACTTGGACTCAGCTACTACAAAATTCCTTGAGTTCATCAGATAGATCTTAAAAAGTAGAAACCTTCAGCCTAGAACCGGTGCTTTTCAAAAACCTATCCACACTTAGTAGATTAGTACTCTAAAAGGAAACCACTTCAGGCCCGAAATAAAAAAAACCAGCCATTAACCAACCTGATAGATCTCTACAACAGGCCTGCTCATTCTATATACTGTACCCCTGTGGATGGCAGGACCTGGGTATCTTCTGGATATAAGCCATATGCCACTGATGAGACATTTCTGAAATTAAAACATAAGATCAGGTTAGCACACAATACAAGATGACAGCTGTCTGAAAGAGCCAAGGAAGGAAGGAAATAATACTGCAAATAGACAATATTCACTGATCTTCCAGGAACACATCCTAAGTGCTGCCAAGAAACACTGGAGGCTGGTTTGATAAAAGCCATCCAAAAAAATCTTGGTTTGTGTTTAAGCAGCACTACATCCACTTACAAGTTTTCCTAAAACCACAGTTGCAGTGCTGCCTGAAGTCAGAGACAAACACCTTTTACCCCAGACAAGATACACTAGATCACAGAATGATCACTGAGAAATTCTGCTGCACTTTGCTGAGATTGCAAGCAAATTCTTGTATCATGTGGCTAATCCTTCAGTCCACCATCCTACACTGCAAACAGGCTATGCAGAGCTCCTAGGTTCTTGTCTTTACAGCCGTAAAACAGCCCTTCAGCACTGAGCTCGCTCTTCTTCCCCACAGGGAAAATCTATTCAGCCTATCCTTGGCCTCCAGTCAGGCAAAAGCCACACCTTTTACTTCAAATCAACCTCCCATTCCTGATGGGCCTGTGTTACCAGATTGTGCAACCCAAGCTCTTTCTCTTTTACCATCTCTCAAACGGCTCACCCTAAAAAAAATAAAAAAACTACAAAATAAAACAGGGGACATATCAAGTGGTCTTTGCCATTAAAAGACTTTGGAAAATTATTTGTAACCTGCAAGTACTTAATTCTGTGTCTAACATTAAGACATCCACCTCTTTATCAGGCTTCTAGATGTTGAAAAGGTTTTGTAAAGAGCCACACTGTCTGGTGTTGTGGCTTCAGGTGACAGCACTGCCAAACACCACAAGCTAAATTAAGACTTTACACCCGAGAAGTAACGGTGTAACTGCCCCACAAATCCTGCTGGCCCAATGACACGCGTTACATTAACTCACCAGTTTCTACATTTCTATTAAGTCACATCCTTTAAATTCAGCTCCCTCTTATTTATCACCTCTGTAGTTATAGCGAAGTTGGATTGCTGGATCTTAAAGTGTCAAGTTGGTATCAAAGAAGGAAACGCTCTCCACCGCCTCTCTCTGAACCTTGCTGCCCAAGTCATCACTGAGGCCAGGCTTCATAGCAAGCAAGAATAAGCTAGATATTATAGGCATACCTGAAAGACCCGCAGTAGCTGTAAGAACAGCACTAAAACTTGGGGCAGACTGCCTGCTGCATGCAACTGATGGCAGGTCTTGATGGAAAAGCACATTTCTTCCATGCTACTGAGCAGAAATGCTTAATCTCATGTTTAACTTTGGGCACGAAAGACAATCAACCACCTTGAAAGCACGTCAGAAAATGCCTTTCCAGCCGCTACATCCTGCTCACGTGTGCATTCGCCTGCTCAACACAGGGGAAAACCCACGTTTAAATCTAAACCTTGCGTGAGGCCACGGGTGGAGCAGCTCAGCATCACCAACAGCTCCGTGAAGACCCTCTGGAAGCCCCAGGAGCGACCTGGGCCACGGAGGCCCGCGCCGGCAGCAGCAGCAGGGCCACCGCGGCGGGGAGAGCAACAGCGCCCGGTGCCACCGGCCCCCCGCCACGGGCACAGCAGGTCCTGAGCACGCAGGGCCCCGCACCACAGCGGACCCGGCGCTCCCGCGGCTCCGAGGCAGAGAGGAGAAGGGAGGAGGCGGCCGGCGGCGAGGCCCACTCCCCGGGCGGCAGCGGCCCTGCCCGTGCCGGCGCTCGGCCCCGGCGCCCCTCCTCAGGCACCCCTGCCGCGGGTCGGGCCTCACGGGGCGCCGGGCGCTGCCCGCCGCCGGCTCCCGCCGCAGGCCCGCCGCGTATCTACGGCCCAGCGGAGCTCGGCCCGGCCGTCGGCGGAGACAGCGGCTGCCCCCTGCCCCCGCCGCCGCCCCCCCAGCTCACCCGGCAGCCGCCGGCCCCCGCCGCCGCCATCTTCCCAGCCTGTGCGCGGCGCGTGGCTGTGGCGTCACTTCCTGGCGCCGCCCAGCGCCACGTGGCCAGGGCGGGAGCGGGGCGGCGGTGGGGAGCAGAGCCGGTACTGCCTAAAACTCCCGGATCCTTAAACTCTGACGTAGCGCTTGACCCTCGGTGCACCCCCTGGTCCCGCTGACCCCGCAGGCCGCCAGGAACGGGGGTTTCTGACAGGGGGAGGCATCCCGAACACCCCCCGCGCTGTCGGCCCTCACGGCCTCCAGCCTCGCCGGGGCGAGCCGTCCCCGTCACTACTGAAAACCACAGCCCGGAGGGCAAGGTGCTCAGAGGTGCTTCCTCAGAGCGTGCGCAGGAACAAACGAACCAGGCAATGGGCGCAGGAACAAACGAGCCAGGTGCAGACACAGCCAGCCACCCCTGCGGGCAGGGAAGGTGCGGCAAGTTTCAGCATGCGACCTTTGCTACTGCCCGCAGCACGCTGGCTGTGTTTGCTGGCAGCTGGACTCGCCCAGCTCTGCAATAAAAGTCTCGTCTCAGGGTGTGAGATCACCATGTCGCACACCGGGACCGCGGTCACATTTTGGAGACAACACCAAGGCGTCAGGCAGCTTGCCCGACCGAGCCGGCACGGCCTGCTGCAAGGGCACACCAACAGCCTAAACTGGCGGCTTTATTGTGAAGCAGTGCAGTAGGGTTTGGGGTTTTTCTCCTCCAAAGCACAAAACACCAAGAGAAGTACCTGCTCCTGCTATTTCCCAGCACAGCAGCCCCCCCTCACAAGGGGTCTTGCAACCAGCCTCGCTGCCGCCTCCTCACTACGTTCTCCGCGGTCACAAGGCTGGTTTGAGCTTCCTGCGCTGCTCTGCTTCAGCATACCCTCCACCAGCACAACTGTGCTAAAGGGAACCTCACTCATGTACTGATACCAAAAAAAATAAACACTGTAAAATACAACTGAGTTTAATTCAGCAGTTTCATTGTAACTGTAATTCACGGGTAACACAGAGGTAAGAGGGAAGAGAAGGGGCTGTTGGAACACACAGGAACCTCTTCGGCGAGATTTTCTCTATTGAGAAAGCAAAGATGAAACTAAAACTCAACAGTTTGAAGTTTGTGGAAGGCGTTCTTGAGAGCACCTTGTCTCGAAGTTTATGAGGAGAAGGTTGGAACAGAGAAAGTATTAAGAGACCAAGAACATATTGTAACATTTTTTTCCTTATGTATAGCTCTAAAATTTTTAAGAACAGCTCACTCAAGCTGTTTTTCCACATGAAGGATTTCTGCCACCATGCTGGCTCGTGCAGCACTGTTCAGTTGCATCATAAAGCAGAGTACTGACACCATGAGGTGACCTTTCACCAGAAGACAGGTCAGATGAGCTTTAGTTTAACAATTAAAGAGTTGATGATGCTTCAAACATTTTTCCGATGGGGTAGTTTGGATGACAGCTTTGTGCAACAAAGCCTGTTGGGGAATTTTTAGAGCAGCACTCCTCACTTGCTCAGCATCACTGAGATGATATTGATGGGTCTCCACGAGACACATAGAGGCAATTGATACCACTGCCTCTGAGCCAGCAGAGTCCTGCTGCTGGAATCAAGCCCACAATGAAAATGTAAGAACAATTTGATTTTGGAGGCCATGCAGCTCTCAAACCAAGGTAAAGGCAAGGAATCATCTTTGGCATAAAGTTTCAGCTCTCCTGCCACAAGGATTCCCACTTAAAAATAATCACTTTCATTTTGTGTTATTGAAACTATTTGTTGCAGGAGAAGGTGAAATATGCCACCTTCTGCCTCTCACCTGCAGCAGCTGTTTGCCACCACACCTTGCCCTTGACTGGAACCGATACACCTGCACGCATGGCCCCCACTGAAATGCTCCATCTTAGAAAAAAAATGAGGGGTTTAAACCCATTTTCAGTTCAGGCCTTCACAACGGCACTGACACAACCGAAGGTAGAGGATATTCTCTTTATTATTTTTTTTTTAAAATTAGCATTGCCACTGGAGAAAAATTAAACTACCAGCCTTTTGCTAAGAGTGGTCATCGATTAGGTCAGAATACAGGAAAGGGAAGTCCCCTGCACGCCAGAGACATTCAAACACTAATGCAAATGCAGAAATGCATCATTTTAGAGACCAATTCATACTGTCATAAACTGACGACCAAGAGGAACATTCTTTCTTGACACTTCACAAGAGAATACAAATTCTAGTTTACTGAGCTCAGTTTACAGATATTTTTGCAAGCATAGGATGTGCTGCCAGTAACGGATGCTGTGACTGAAATCTTTAACTTGCATTTATTATCAAAGTCATACTGTTTACATCTGTAATGTCAACAAGATGCCACAACTACAAAAAAAGATTGTGCACATTGCAGTTTCAATGCAAAAAACAGTAAAATGGAAATCCATTTGTTAAAAAAGTAATTAAAATTACTCCAGAAAGCAACTGAATTGTTTTAACACCTTTACATCCAGTCAAATTAAAATGGTTAACAAGAAAAAATACAAATTCAAAAATCTGGTATCAGTGTTAAAAAGGCAACTACTTAAGCATTTCTATCAATTCGCACATCAATCTCCCTCCCACGAAGCTGTATCCCATTCATCATACGGCAGGCTCGCTCAGCTACTTCTGGGGACTCAAACCTAACCACACCACATCCTTTCGACTTCCCATTTTCCATCTTGATATCAGCATACAGCACATGACCTTAAAAAGAAAAGAAAGGGTCTTGTTTAACCTAGCAAGTACCATGTAACTGTCAAATCCCAGTTCTTTACCTCAAGCCACAGAAAGCACACCTTTAGAAGCTACCATTGACACTTAAAGCTGCAGGACAACTTTATCAAGTCATTGTTTTAAAGAAGCGTTCTCAGTTTGAGAGGTGAATTAATTCAAACTGGTTCTCTCAATTCACACTCCAGCAGCAGCAGCAGATGAATGGAGCAAAGCACAGGCTCACAAGCCCTGCCTAACTTGTCAACACACACTTCACATCACAACTGGTAAGGCTGGGGCTTGGTTTTGCCATCAGACAAGCAGCACAAGATATCGGGGTGCACGTCTGGGCACAGCAACTGCTACCATGAAAAACTTCCTAATGCTGAACAGGACACCTCTGCCGTCAGTAGCTGAAATCAGACTTTTTAATTTTTATTTGAAGGACAGTTTTCCCAGATAGTTACATTCATTTAGGCTTAAAGAATCTCTGCAGGTGCTTTTCAGCAGTTCTCAGGACTTGCATCTCTATTCCTATCTCTTTCTACAACTACGAAGAGCCTACCCACATGATACACCCCAACTGAGACTGACAAAGACACACACGTTTAGAAAAACACGTTAACTTGGTTATCATCTGACTAGACACTTATTTCTTTTTAACGCTGCAGAACTCTTGCTGGTACAACAGGAGCAGTAAACATCCTCACAAAGCTTGTCAACACTAAGACCTGGTATTTCAGTGAGTCCAAGTGAAATTTTAGTTAAGACACTAGCGTCAGGGACATACAGAGCCAGGAGTTACTGTTTAATTCATGTTCAATTTTCAGAGCAGTTACCAGTGATAAAATAACTTACCACATTCATTAAATTTATCTTTCAGCATTTTCCATGTAAAATCAAAAGGCAGCTGTGAAAAGAGAAGAACAGACCGTTACCGAGGATCTGTTGACCAACTTGCAAGTCCTGCCAACTCTTCGAAAAATGTTTTCCATCCTTGGACAGCCACTGTTCAGCATTTTCAGTTACAGATGCCAAGAGCTCTCCTCCTATTAAGGAAATGGCTTCAACTCACAAAAGTCTACATAACTCCACCTTTGGCAGCATCCCATATTAGATACTCTGACTGAATTCAACTGAGCACAGACGAGATCAACATGTCAGTACCAATTCATTTCATGACCTATGAAGGAGAGGTAGGAAGGAGGCTACTCACATTTCTCACAAATATCTGACAGGCTTTTCTGGCCACCCCGGCTGCAGGTCCTCCAGTTCCTCCAAGGGAGCCTGCAAAATTGCCTGCAAAGTTTCCACGTTCCATGTCCATCGTTCTTTCAAAATTGCTTCCCATTGCAAGTCCCATTCGATCTATGCCTGCTCCCATGCCCTGTCCCATAGCAGGACCCATTCTTTCCATGTTAGTGGCTCCAATGCGCTCCAAGCCCATTCTCTCCATGCTAGCAGCACCCATACGATCTATTCCTATTCTTTCCATAGGAGTGGCACCTATGCGATCCAATCCAGCTGGCATTCTCTCTATCACCTGACCCATTCCAGTTCCCATTCCAGCAGGGACCATACGCTCAATACCTATACCCATGCGATCCATGCCAGAACCCATACGTTCTACGCCTGACCCCATTCTGTCCATAGTGGTGCCAACGCGGTCAATGGCAGCACCCATTCTCTCGATACCAAAGCCTATTCCAGAACCCATTCTTTCTATGCCAGAACCCATCCTCTCGATAGCTGGGCCCATCCTCTCAATGTTAGGAGCGATGTGATCTATGCCCAGAGGGGCCATGCGGTCAATTCCTGAACCCATTCGCTCCACATTGGAGCTCATGCGATCTAACACAAGACCCATCCTGTCTATTTCTGACCCTACTCTCTCCATCCCATGCCCCATCCCAGAAGGTATTCTTTCTATTCCCGAGCCCATACGATCAATGCCAGGTGCCATCCTCTCAATCCCAGGAATGCTGGCATTTCCACCACCTGGAACACAACACAGAGACTATCAGTATTCATACGGGGACAAAAAACCCAAATGCATGTTTACGCCACTGAAATGCTTTAAGTTTTATCATCATTCAGAAAAGTGACTGCACACTGTGTGCTCTCTTGCTGCAGAATACAAAGTAGCAGTTTATTTCAGCTGGTAAGAAAAGTACTATGTTGATTACACAGACCATCAACAACTACACCACATGATTACACATCCTGTAGTTAGGATGGAGAAAATTCCTTCACTGAAGAGCTTAACCTACATACACACAAAAAGAGCCTTCCAAAGAAAACAAAGGAGAAAATTTTGAAGGTTTATGCAAACCTAGGAGAAGATCAGGTGGCAAAAGTAATATTTTAAATGTAATCTTAGCTGCTAGCTGTCCTGAGCAGTACACTGGGGATTACACAGCAATAATAATCTAGTAACTGAAATGACAGTTCAAATACAGATTGTTTGGAAGACAAACGAAATCACATCATCCTTGCCATGCAACTCAAAGACTGTGTCAGCCAAGGCAGGTAGAGAGTTTTGCAAGAGCTGGCCAAAACTTAAGAGCAATAAAAAGAAAGCAAATTCCACATGAGAACCACAGCAGCACAGCCATTATAAAATCACAAAGCATGCTTGGCCTTTTAGTGTGGAAAGAAATATAAATAGGTTGCCTGTGCCATAACACACCAGCAAGAATAGGGTTTCTGTATCTGCTACATAGAATCCCTTGACCAAGTTGTCCCGACTGCTACAGAGTCTTTCAGCTCCTGCAGTAGAAGTTTCGCTCCCCTACAGTTAAGGCCATTTTGCTGCTGTACAAAGGATCTTAGCTTATGTACCAAATCAAGTTCTGCACTGCAGCACTATAATAAAAATCATGTTGAGTTTGATTCCTATTTAAAGCAGAAAAGCTTTGAAGAAAGTGCATACTTAAGTAATCTGCATATATTTAACAAAGAGAAACAAGACATGTAAGATGAGCCTACGCTCAAGAAAACTGAAGCAACCACATTTACAAATGGCACCCATCTTGCTTCAGTAGTACCTTAAATAACAGAGTGGGTTTGGGTTCCGTGACAATTGTGCAAGCAAGATGGCATTTTTTGTTTTTTATTTAGATGAAGAAACAACATCTATTTAGTATTTCTTCAGCTGAAAGCCAGCAGCGTTGTGCACTTGTTTTTAGAGTCTCCCAGAAAAGGGCTAATCCTGTGCAGGCAGACTGAGCCGGCTCTTAGTTACTAAATGTTGTGACTCAGTCATTAAGCAAATAAAAGTCTTCCAGTAATCTTTTTTCAGAAGGGTTTTAATGCATGACATTGCTTATCTGTTTAAAGATTACCTCTCTCAAAACTATTTCTCAAAATTATTTCTTGCATTATGGGAGATATATTTAAAAAAACAAACAGTGAATTACCATAACTGAACCACTGCTTTAAGTGCATCGAGCTGTCTGACAGCTGTATTTGTTTTGCAACCTTGATTTTAAAAGGTAAGGATTTTAATTTTATTTTTTTTAATTGATAAAAGATCACCTCTCCTTGCATACAAGATCCAATTTTACAAAGAGTCATCCAAGTTGTATCAGCAACATTTTATTTCACTTTAAAAACCAATTTAAGTTTTATCAAATTAACAGAGCACAGCAATAACAGAGCCACCTCAGGAACTGGCTCAATCAAGCTGTACTCACACAAACAGACGCTCACAGTAGACATTAACAATGTTCAAGCTCCAAATCTCTCTGGGGTTCAAAAGGAAAGACCAACAGAAAACACCAATTTTAGTGCTGCATGAGTTGCACAGTAAGGTGTTCTCCTCAATCATCTGATGTGTGAGTCTATACCAAACTCCTAAAACATCTGGGAGGAAGGGAAGGAAATTAAGATTTCTCCTCCCTACTGTTAAGGGCACAGAGTACATTTTAGTGACAAGATTGGGTCACACATCATTCAGAACCTTCCTCTTTGCCAAGCACATATATGGAAGTTTAGCATGAAGTTTCAAGACGCGAGGCAGCATATTAGGACTGTCAGAAAGCTTCCTGTTGCATCTGAATCTATTACACAGTCCCACAGATCACTACTAGTGTGCACCCATCTGCCTTCTGTACAGCTTTTAGGAGTCTGATCAAAACCAAACTATTACAGAAAATATATATATAAAATAGTCTGTTTTGTTGTAACAGAACGTACAATTTTTACGTAGAGTTCCAGTATGAAAAGGTGGTAGAAGTACTTGGCTTAGCATACTTACCTATTCCTCTCTCCAAGGTCTCTCCAAAACTACGAGACATTCCCATTTCATTTCTTCCAAATTCTCTTTCAAATCCTCCACCCATGGCACGGTCCATCTCTGAAAAGATTTAAGTTTGATATGTTCTTCAGGGTGCCTAAACTACTCCCGAGAGAACATTTTAATACAGGCATCATTTTTAAAGATTAACAGCAAGACAAAATTTTTAAATTTTTTTTCCCGTATCATTTTATCATGTCCTCTTGAGACCAACAAAAACCCAACAAAAAGCAGGACTCATCTCAACGTGGACAAACACATTTGAGGCCGTCGTTCTGCTCTGGAGAAGCGTTTCTGGTGAATCCAGATAAGAGCAGAGTTTATCTCTTTCTAAACTAGTCATTCAAAACAGCCTCAGTCACTCACTTTCTGCTGCTCAGTGCCATTTAGAGTCGCTCAGAAAACAAGTGACTTGTGGGCACCATGTCAGCTGTAAGCTTTTAAGTTTTTCCAAAAAAAGCTGAGAATAGGAAAGTGACCAGTCTAAGGAGTCTCTCCTCCAGTAGTACACTTTGAGAGAACACAAATCAGGAGTTGGATATAAAAAAAACAAACCCTAAAGCCTACCGCTCATTCTGCCCATGTTCATTCCAGCAGGGAAGCGACCAATGTTTTCCATGCCACCAAAAGGACCTTCCATTCCTAAAAGAAAATATTTTTCAGAGATTCTTTAGCAATGCATTTCAACTTAATGGTACACTTCACTCATATAAGCTGCTTTCACAGAACATTTCCACAGGCATCAAGACAAATGTGTATCACAAATTCACAAAACAAAATTTCGTCAGAATTTCATCACACCATTTCCTAAACCAAGTGCAGTTTTAACAAAATATGACCAATGTTTTTGTCACATGACTTATCTGAGGTATTAACCCTTCCCCATACACCTATAGCAGCTCTATTAATACTCAAAAAGGAACAAGTTATTACTAAAATCATAATGATGTCCAAAGAACACAAATGCCCGCTAGACATATGGCTAATTTACATGATTCAGAAAGCCCAAGCTATATACATGTCAAAAAACACAGCTTACCTCCCATTTTATTCATTCCAAAGCCCATGCCTTCCATTCCCATTCCTCAAAATAAAAGAGAAAGTTTTATATAGCAGATGTAATTCTACAACAGTTCAGCCATTAAACTGGCTGTAGAAAGAGAAACCATACAACATGTCCACTGTTTGGACTGAAGAGCTTACATGTAATAACTCTGAGTAGATTCCAACATTCCTTCTCAGAAAATAAAGCAGCAAAGGGGAAAAACCCATAGGCATTTGTAAATTGAAAGCTGAATGTGTGCTACTTTTTAGGTGGCTCTTTAAAACTTGTGCTATTTAAACATATCCTAAACAAAGATTTGCAAGCCCACTAATAAGTGTTAAAAGTGAGAGATGGTTTTAAAAGTTTAATGTATATTTGCAGTGTCTGCTGCTCATGCTCAAGAGTCAGAAAATGAGAGCTGTGCCTTGACCACAGTGAAAAAAAATGGAGCAGTTGGTTAAATTCAGATTTCCATTATCAAGCTCATTACTTAGCTCAACAAAAACTCATTTGGCTTTAACACTCCTAATACACTTCAACTTTTTGTGTAGGCAAAACAAAGCTATCTACCTTCTACACAGCTTAAAGCTCTCATGAAACAAAAGCATAGGAGTAATCTTCTTACCTCCAGGTCCCATGTTGCCCATTCCCATGCCTTTGTTTAAATGATTTGCATCAATAGGTTGACCTCCAGGTCCTAATCCCATGCCAATACCACCAAGACCATCTGAAGAAAATATTCAGATATCAAAAAAGCCTTCTTTCCATAGTTTGACAAAACAGCAAGTTTTATTCTTAAGTAATTGACTTCCATTCTCCAAAAAGCTTGCTGTGTTCCCACTTTGGGGTGTGTACTTAAAGCATGAAAGTGTATAGTAAATCCAGAGTAGATGTGTCTTGAAATATACTAAAAACTAGTTCAAGTATTTTTTCTCATAATCCATTTTCCATCTTACTACTGAGAAAACTTGCTTGTTTGGTTGGTTTTAAGCTGACTCCTGAAAAATAACTGGCTAGAACACTGCTTGTTTTGTGCAACTCCTCAATCTAAGGAGAATAGAGTGGGCAATTTAGTATAAAGATCTTCTAACCCTTGCACAGTACTACCCTTGATTGACAAATGGCTTATTTCCACCTTTGCCAGGATTCTTCCCTTGTAGGTAAGAATTTTAACAACAAAGTTCAACCTATTGTTATGATAGCCACCTATAGAATTCAGAGCACACAGCCAGCCTCTTCTCTGAGCAAACAAAATGTATCATTGCCAGGCATAATTTTGAATCTTCCTGTACCCAAATGAATTAAGGATTCCCCAGTCCAAAGAAAGAAGAAAAAGCCCTCATATTTTCCTTATAGTTAACCAGTAAGAAAGAGTTCTCTGCTTGCACTTGCATCAAACAACAGCTTAACAGCATTCTTTGCCTATGAGAAGAGGACTTCCTCGTTTACAGCTCAGCATAATAAACACAGGAAGTGTCGAATCTTGTTTTAAAACAACACAAGGTACCCCTTTCCCCGCCCCAATAAAGGCCAAAAAACAGGCTTCCATTGTTATTTGTTGAGTTTTATACAAAGATAATTAAATTGCAACCCAATGACTTTCAGGAAAGAGGTATAGCATCATAGAAAGTCAGGGCAGTAATAAAACCCATGAATAATACTGCTGCTGAATAAAGCTTTGACAGACACACAGAAAACTAAACTAATTAAGGGATTGATTGATGATCTAATTAAGGGACAGACTGATCAATGATCACTAAAGTTGTGCAAGTTAGCAGCACACAACAGGTTTGGTTCCCATTCCTAAGAAAACAGCAGCTGGCTGAATTAACAGAACTACGTTAACAGCCACACTTTACATTTTTGCTGTATTTAAAAAAATTAAGCCTGTGATCTCCTCCCACCTCTAACTCTTCCCTTCCAACCCAGATTCTTCCTGTTCCAATACTTTCAGTATCTTATCACAGCATGACTGAGGTTGGAAGGGACCTCTGGAGGTCATCTGCTGCAAGTCCACTGGCTCAGGTAGGGACACCTAGAGCTGGTGAGCCAGGACCATATCCACACAGCTTTGAGTATCTCCAAGGACAGAGACTCCACAGACTCTAGGCGACCTGCTGTTCCAGTACACAGTCGCCCCGACAGCGATGTTTCCTTATATTCAGATGGAGTCTCCTTATATTCAGTTTATGCTCACAGCCTTGTGCACCACTGGAAAAAGCCTGGCTCCCTCTTCTTTATACTCTCCCTTCAGATGTTTATATACATTGATAAGATTCCCCTTTAGAAACCTGAAGACCTGGGAAATTCTCAGGTCCTCAATTTAGCCCTTTCAATTAAGGACAAATATTAGATACCCAGAATACCATCATATAAAAGGAAGCACTCTTTTCCCTATTGACTAATTAATTTTATTTCCATTAAATCCCACTATTAACAGCAGTTTTAAAAGGCACCGGGGTCTTTGAATTGCAATTGAGATATTTGGAAGCCATTAGAACGTGAATGGGATACTGTTTTAAGACAAGCTTCTAGCTATGAGCTGAAAGAAGTATAAAAAAAAATAAAAAGGACAAGACTGAGCAGCTCTTCTTTACTATTTCCCCCTTTGATATTAGTCAGACCGCGTGGATCCCAACTTTCCGAGGTCTGAGCCAGTCTCACTGGGGCTGGGATCAGGCCCCAGTTACTGAACAACAAAATAAAAAATGTAACATGTTCAGTCATGCAGGAGAGACTTACGAGGAAGTTGTTGGGGTCGCTCTGGAGGAAAGAAGTCTCCTTTGGGAAAGGCTCGTTCATCCTAAACACAATTCAATACATTAAAGTTCGTAAGATAAGTAAGAAATTATTTTTTGCCTTTTTTTAACTAAACTTAAAGCTAAAGCTATCTACACTGGTTTTGTTATTGTCTTTTAACAAAATAATCAGACTTAACCTTCCCTGATGTCATAAATTGACATCACTAGGAATTAGGCAAGTCTCACATTACCCCCCCCACATTTCAACGCAGCCTTGAAACCACACAGCATCCAAAATCAGGAGCACAATTACCAGGTCAAAAAGCAGTAAAAATTTGAACGTACTTACCATTTTTACATGCATCGGTCTGTCAAACAACAGCTGCCCATTAAACATCGCTATTGTTTCATTAAGGATCATTGTTAAATCGCTAGAACCACACAAAGTGTTAAAGCTTTATGTGCTATCTGACACAGATTAGAAAAACCTAGTCAAAAAACCACATCTCTCCAGGTCGCTGGCCGCTGCTTAAGCTATCGTTCACAGATGATCCAAAATCCTTCTGCCTTCCCCAAAACTAAAAAGCTTTAAAATCTATTAAGTAACTGAATATTTAAAAAAAAAACAACACATTATTTGATTAAAACACAAGTTAAAAATAATCTTCTGGTTAAGATTAAGTTCATTAAGAGATCACTCAACACATGACTCCAAACCAGCCTAAGTGTTTAAATGTTTCATCAGTAACTTTAGCCATGTAAGATAGGAGAAAACAGGCAGAAGCTCCCAACATTTCCAAATCAACAAATAGCCAAATTTTGGAGTATGCCACACTAGCAAATCATGTGAAATTTGCATAAGTCTTGCTCCCACAAGGCTTAACTTACTAGGTGCATAGGCAGAACAGAATTAACATTCAAGCAGAAACTTTGGGAGCGGAAGAGGGAAGCGTTTTCATCTTTTCCATACCTTAGCCACAAGTTGAGAGATCACCCACACAGTATCATCTGTGCTTTGGTTTTGTTTGGTTTGCTTTTTGTACACTGCTGCATAGCAAACCATCATTCACACAGCGTTAAGTATACAGGGAACAGAGGAACACACTAGGTCAAGCCATCTCACATTACAAATGGATTTGTTGCATTCCTCCTCCGTCACAGGAATTGAAGACAAATCCTGTTTCATAAATTGCATTTTAATACTAGCTACAACCTAGAGACAAACATTTACTATTTGGACTAGAAACACATATATCCACATGGGAAAGAGAATCCACTCTGTTAATGATTCTGTGCAAATAGCAACAATTCCTCAAGATGGGACTTTTCTTCTCTTTTTCAATTTTCCTTAAGCAAACCATTGCAGTGGATGGCATGACTTTCTGCAACATGGAAGTATCCTCGCTTATTGTAAAAACTACAATTTATATTTTCATCCTGCTTTGTTTACTAATTTATGTGCCTGCTATTTACCATCGCTACTCTTCAAGGATACATATAGCCTGAACAGCCTCTATAGCTTGCTCAAAAGTGACAGTGCCGATCCCACGACTTTTGCCATCCTTATCTTCTAGTATGTCTGCCCGAACCACAACACCAGCCATGCTGAATACTTCTTTCAGTTTCTTCCAACCAACCTTGTAATCCAGCTGGAAGACAAGTGATATTGGAAATATGAGAAAGATTTCCATCAAAAAACAGCTTTAGTGTTCTTACATTTCCTTCCCTGGTATCAGCAATCTTAAGAAGCAAAGTCTTCACAGAGATAGGACAAAATTTAAGCTCTGTAGCATTCTTTATGCTACTTAATGCAAGATTCTTGGCTTTGTTCAAAAATACAAATTAATAGACACTGTAACACATAGGATATATCTTAATTTACAACTTCACTAGCACAGAGAATCAACAAGACTAGCCACTGTGTTAGTATTCAGTTTTACTGGAACAGAGGTGAAAGTCTAAGGCTTTCCTTCCAATTTATTAGATTTAACTCAGTTAAGACCTCGATACTCAGTTCACTGATTACACAGCACTTACATTTGCAACAAAAACAGTGCTTCCAAGTCTCCCTGCCTGCAAGGCATGAATGATCTCATTGGGTATGTTGGGATTGTTGAGTATACTAGGCGGGATATTGATCATGCCGGGGCCACCCGGGCCTGGACCAATACCCATTCCACCAGCTGCTGCCATGACCTTCTGCATTGCTCTCCTGGCATGCTCACCATCAGGATCCTGCAAAAACAGAAACGATACAATCAGTTCCCCCTGTATTCCACTACATGCGTGGGGATTTAGTGGCATGACTAAAACAGTCAAAAGAGGAAGGGGTTTCCCTTATACAGGGCTATCTGCTCCCCACAGATCTCCAGACAAGTAATTCACATATCATTGCCTTCCACCCACTTATGCCACCCTTCAAGTTATCAAGGTATTACTACTCATGCATCTCCCCTGAATCTGAAAGCATTTATCTATTATTCAATACCAACAATAAAGCTCACAGTTACATCTGTTCCAAAGACTGATAAACCCAGAATGGCATTGGAGAGGTTTTGGAAGACAAATGCCAACTAACTCTTGGCATCTTCAAAACAGTGCAACAATTCATTTACTTTGCACTTTAACTTTTTTACAAGATACAGTGTGTAAAATTTCGGGAAGATTTGGTTTGGGTAATGCTTTCCCCTCCCCGCCACACACACACCCCCCACCCGCCCCCCCCGGCTTTCTAACCCCAAAAAATTTTTTCAAGTATCCCCCTATTACTACATAATCTCACAATTTTAGGACATGCTAGAGAACATGAAGCATAGGATGAAGAATTCAAGGAAGGAAATGAGAATAATTATTGTCACTTCACTTTATACTTAAAGTGAATGTAAGCACCTTCACAACACAAGGTGAACTTAATGTTACTTAGGTTGGAAACATCACACTGTATTCAGTGAGTAAAATGCACCAGCACTGCAAGACTGCTGAAGAAAGTAAAACGTCAAATAGAATTAATTAGAAATACAGATGCTTTAAAAATAAAGGCTATTTGCATTAATTTGAATCTTGATCTGAATTTTAAGACTAAACAATAGCATGTTTTGAAAACAGGAGAAAGGATAGCTTTCACTTTATTATTTTAGCTACAGAAAATCATAGTAGTCTGAGGTGGAGAACACATTAAAGTGAATACAAGTCATTTCTCAATTTAGATTTCCTATCTCACTGTTAAAATAAGGTATTGTTTAAAACCAGATTAACTCCAATAGAAAGCCAAGAGTGGTTCTCAAACAAATTAAGATTGTCTGCATCAGGCAAAGAGCTTTACCTATTCTGCCATCAATTTTTATTGTGTCACCTGAAGGCCTTCACACTCCTCAGCGGTGAGACAGCCAACAAGGAGATGTATGTACTAGACAGTTGGCAAAACTGATGCTAATGGTCATCCACAGTAACTTAATTCATTCCACACCGTCAGGCTGGGGCACTTGACTGGGTAAGTGTTGCTAAAGTCCCTAACACTGGTAAAATGCTTCTTCACCGATTTCAAGTATCATTTCCGAGTCAGACAGAAATATTCAAGTATGACAACAGCTTTGTGAAGAGTTGGGCAAATTACAACCACCTCTTCTCAAGGACTGATACCAAAGGGCAACCTGACTTCTAGTACTAATGGTATATCATTAACAGGAAAACTGACCCAGACATGGCCTGCTCTCAATAGCTTTTTCTTCCAAGGGCCCCTGGGAAGTCAGTGCCTGAAGACTTCCAGGTGCAACTATGTTTTTCTATAACCTTCCATTTCACCTCTTCTTTCCTTTAAAGGGTAGCGAGAGGTCAATAGTGCCAGAAGATGGCTTGCACCCAAAAGCAGGCTACTGCTCCCGGAATTCATTACTCACAAAATCTGCGAGACCTGAGAAGTGCTGCCACTAGAGCCAGAAGCAGGTTACCAAGGGGAGACCTTCTGCATACATTCTCTATCTTATACACATGCAGATGTCTTTCACCCCCCACCATTAGGTGGGCAGGGCCCAGCAGAACATGCAGCCTGCTTAGCCAAGAACACAGCTCACGTACCCTACAGCCAAGAGATAATGCTAACACTCAAGTAATTCCCTTCTAATTTTTGTTCCACTGAGCTTTCAATGCAGCTACAGGTTCCAAACTGCTGGAATAAAACTTTAAACTTATCAATGGTTAAGAATTAACTCATGGTACAGTTGAGCATGTCATACTGGTTGACAATACCAAAGCCATCAAAATGGAAATAGATCTAAGTATTTCAGAAAACAGCTAATTCTACAGATTTGTTTGTAGAATATACATTCATTACAACGCAGAATTAAAAGGGAAGGCAGTCAAGAACAAACAATACTTATGCAGGTTTCTTCTTCAAATCACTAAGCAAGAAAGCACACCTGCATTTAAAACCAAACTCTTGCTTTGTCAGAGCTCTGCATTGCTACCAGCACCTATTCTTCAGATTATATTTAGTCTTGATAATCATATTCAAACTTAAGTTCAGCAGCACATGCCGATGGTAAAAAAAGAAAAAAAAGGTTGACTGTCTTTTTTAACCCTATTTGATGAGTCCTACCTTTCATCAATTATTCTTATCTTTAAATGAGTCAGCCATAAATTTTGACTAAGAACTACCCCTTCACCTTCAAATTCAACATACTGAAAGAACAGATGCACGTCTTACTTCTTTCACTTTCAATGGTCTTCCACCAAGACTATGCTTGTTCAAAACCTCTGCAGCCTTTTTCATGCTTTCTTCCATCTTGAATTCAACAACACTGTGGGGATACAAGACATCTAAGAACATTGCTTATTTTTTAAGAGTTTCCTCATTTTTGCTATAAATTTGTAAGTGAACTTACGCACATCCCTGACGAGATGATTTCACAGGCGAGTAACAGGGAGGAGAAGGAAGAAAGAAGAAAAAGTAAGTAAAAGTACAACACACACAAAACAACTTTTTTTTTTTTTTAAGTCAAATCACATTAGTTAGCCCTAATAGTGAAAATAGATGTAATCTTACCCAATAAAGCCTTCAATACTTGAATTCCATAAGATATAATTTCTTATGAGTTAACAGGATTAAACTGTAGTTTCTGAAGTGGTAACGAACAAAACTAAGTCCCGATTCTCCAAGAAAAATTCCACACGCTTCATGTGACCTGTCCTCCCCTGTCATACAGCAAAACCCTCAACATATTCTCTCACCCTAAATCCATATCCTGCAGTACAGTTAAGCATGCTCCTACTATTTTTCTCCCTGTAAGATACTGTCACTGGACTAAAGGACTTAAGTACTATGAAGGCAATGTACATTTGCATTTAGGAATGACTTCTGTTTACTAGCACAGGAAGTGTAGTTTACAAAACCTGCTTCTGCACACTGGCCTTACAAATTCAGCGAACCACTACAGTGACATTTTCCAAAACACAAGTATTACATTAATATTCCGTACCACTATACATACTGCTAGGGTCCATGGGTCATTCAAACAGCCAACGCCAACTGAACACAGTGGAAGACCAGCCTAACACTGTTTACAAGGCCCCATCCCACCTCCTCCCCACCCCAGAAGAAGCTTTAAACAATCCTATGTTATAGCCACTAAGCATACACACTCTCTACCTTCCTGACTTCGTTTCGTTCCACGCCACCATACAGTTACATTTGTCATGTAGAAAATCCACAGAAGAAATCTCTCAAACACTTACCCTTGACTTTCCTTCAGCGTCCATTAAGAGCTCCACGTATGTTACCTCACCAACTACAAATCAGATTCCAGACGACACATATACCAAGGGAGAAAAGCCAAGAAAACAATGGGAATTTAGAACAATCAACAACCGTGTATGGAGCCTCTGCCTTATAAGAAAGCCCAGAAACACTCCATGTTCTCTAGACCACAAAACTGGACAATTACAGGTATGCAGTACAAGTCATAAAAGTTAAACATGTTCTTGATCTTCCTCCGCTTCAAAAGCCAGCTATTTCCACGGTATCGGTTTCCATGACCTTTAGTACCCACTCATTACTTGAGGCAATCCAAATCCATGGGGAAGTCTGCAAGAACAAGTTTCCTTCACTCTACATTGTACGCAATCCTGTCTCCATAGTCCAGAACTTGCACAGTTAGTTGCTTTCCTCTGGATTTATAGACAGACTTCCAAAAAGGGAGTCAGAGTGAACCAAGAGATCACTGCCTACTATTTATTTCAGCAGGTTTTTTAGCTTTTTGTCAAGCCACAATAAAGTTCATTTTTTAGCTTCAATAAGCAGTATTAAACCCACTGCCATATTTCCTCTTGAGACAAAAGTGTTTACAGCAAGAGGCAAAACAAACACTGGAAAACTGCACCTGCACCTTTCCTCACGAGATTAGGATTGCCTTTTCATGACCACATGACCATATCATGTGCCTCCAGAATACAACTACCAAAATGGCTGCTGCCTTTGAAATGACTAGCACACAAAAGAATTACCAAGGAAAACAATTTTTCTTTCTGGTTTTAGAAGTCCTAGTTTTTAACTTTAAGAGGACTCCCAGATTGCATTATCCAAAAGGTGGAAAGCAGTCTTTGTGGAAAACTATGACCTAGTGTGAAGACTTGATAGCATATTTTGAGCAAGGAACTAGAGTCTCCCATCCAAGAGTCTACTCTTGGCAAGGGCCAGAGAGAGGAAGAGGTGTTCAGCACAACCTCCCACAGGACCGGTCATCTACAGCACACCTAGTGTCATTATGCAAAACATCCCAAAAGGTCTCCCTCGAAGCTGGAAGAACAGGGATGCTTAATGAAATCACTCCTTTTTTAAATCTCAATTTCTTATTTTTAAAAAGTAATTCAGCAATATCAGCATTCCAGCCAAGGAACAGTTAGCTAGGCAGAATAAAACTCTGATCTATTCATGTTTTTATGAGGACAGTGTTTGAGACTAGTAAAGGCTGAGAAGCAAGTCCCTTTGAAAGGGACAGGGCAGATCAGAATGTTCAGTTAATATCCATAGCTTCACTATCGGAACAATACTTGAAATAAAGCCTGACAAGATGAGTTCTATCCTATAATCTGCACAGTATGAGATCACGTATTATACATAGAATTGTTTCCACCATTTGTGCAGAGAAAGGCACTGCACTGTACACAGCCCTCCTGCAGTTGCCCTTGGTGGCACATTGAGCCCAAATATTGGCTTCAGAATGTCTTGGTAATGCTCATCCACTTCAAAAGCAGCAGCCAGAGTCCAACCAAACTTTGATCAAGAAAGCGAGTGGGATTCAACAATTTATGTAGTAAGACAACAAATTCCCAGATTATCTACGATACAAAACCACTCCAATTCACAGAGGCCAGAAGTCACAGGTTAGAGCCTGTGACTGCTCCTAGTAACGCTACTAAGCCCCTAGATAGAGGGCTCTCCTCTCCCAACCACATATCGAGTTCAGCTACAATTCTTACTTCAGAGCCACACAAACACTTCCAAGGAAGTTTGCCAAGCTTGAACAGAACATATTAAATACGATTTAACATTTACTTTTAACAAATCTCTGACCTCTGAACCACAAGATTTCCAGGAGTCTATCACAGCAGCAATTGTCTGTCACTTGGAAAATCTAGTACATGCCAATTTTGCTCAGTGCTGCACATTCAAGCCTTATAGACACCCATATTAAAAACTAAATATACATCTTGAAGTAGCTGGTTTCCTTCAAAGGACATCTGAACTTCCTGAATAGCCAAATTAAAAAAAAAAAAGCAAGGAGAAGGGAAGAACACCAAACAGCGTAACAGCTCAGTATCCAAGACACCAAGTCCAGAGTACAAAACAACTGCAGTAAAAATGCAATTTTTTTCACTGAAAAACATGTAAAACAATTCAACATGACACTTCTTCCAGGAGACTATCGTTTGAGGCTGGCAAAGGAAACTCTTTTTGTAAGAGCCTATGCTGGGTCACATTTTTTTGTGACTTTTTATATGTCACTTTTTCTTCCTTTATTTCTAGATCCCAAACCACAGTATGTCAGAACATCAGGCACTGGGGATAATGCAGTAAGGGAAGCTTATGACAGTGCATAGGCAATTAAGCCATGGATAAGTACCAACAGCAGATATGCATGTACTAAACCTGCTTCAGAAGGCAAAAGAAATGCACAGTGATCCAGGCAGATTTTCTTTCTGCTAGAGAAGTGTTGGTTTATATAAGGAAACATATCCTGTATCCACAAGTGAAGAAGTTTCATTCAAGCACGTGAGACCATTACTTAAGGAACTGAAGTTTACTACTGGACCAGCCTCCAAAGAGAGACAAAACTTGCAAAAAATACTATCTCCAAGTCAGTGTAAGTATAATTAAAGAACACGTTCCCCGTGATGTCTTTAGGACTTAACTTAGAGCAGACTGATTTTTTTAATTTTTTTTTTAAAACCTCACAATTGAGACAAGTTTCAGGAAATGTAGTTTCTGAACAAGAGATTGAAACAGAAATCATTACAATAACTAGAAATACAAACCAAAAGAATCTCCAGTGTTACATATTACAGTCGGGGTTCCCACCCCCAACCTTTATATCCACTTCCCAAAGTTTATCTGCACAGAAGATTAAGATGTTCAAGCCAGGCCGGTCTATCAGAGTTCAGGTATTCTCCAATGACTGTTCAGGAAGCTCAGATAAGTATGTCCGTATGGTGACTTGAGACATGGCTCAAATGGATTCACCTAGCCCTGAAGACATATCTGGGAAGTAACCAGAATAATAAGCTCAGAGGTACATGTCAACTTTGACAATTCTAAAGTTGGGCAATATGATTTCAATAGTTAGTGACAAACCACAAAGCTCTGAAAGGCGTGAAAGATGCAGAGAGACAAGTCTAGGCAAGGGTAGAAGCACATAAACTGAAAAGGAGTAAATCTTTTTATCACAGCTTTTTATCACAGCTATTTCTTTGGCCTACAGGGTCAAAAGTAAATACTAAATTGAGAAGGAAGACTCAAGATGTTACCAAAGCTACACGGACATCCCATCATCTTCTGAAGTAAAGAACCACAAGCAATGTGACTGAATCAAGAGGACTCTACCTAATAAAACCAACACTTTCAACATAAAGCAATTTGAATTGGTCACAGCTCCTCTATCCCTTAAGAGTGTAAAGCTTATGACAGGCAATCCCTAAAAGGGAATTTGGGGGGTTTGGGCTGGAGAGAGAGAGGAGAAATACACTTTATACATGTACAAAACTTTTGTTAAGGGGGTGAACAAAAACATTCTTCCTACAGTAGAGACAGAGAGAGTTTGCAAGCTATTCTTTTACGGTAGGGGAAGGGAAATCTCGCTTTTGCATGAGAGAACCCAAAAAAACACATGGGTAATTTTGGCTCTTTAAGAGCCCAGGCAGGAAAGAGGGAGTGAAAAAGCTCACCGCAGCCACTGGTGAAGGACACCGCCTCCTTGAAAAGATGGTTAAGGCCCACAAAAATAGAGCAACTCATTAGTACATCTACTGAAAGTAAGGGGGAACAAGTGAGATGTGCAACAGCACTTCCACATTCCTTATTCATCCTTTTCTCTTTGCCCACCTAAAACCTCAGCCTGTAAGCAGACTGTGACAGAATCTTGGGTACTGAAACCCTGGGGACCCTCCAGCAACAGCTGTCTTCAGGTACTGGAGTAACAGCTATTAGTACTAAAGTAACAGAAGTGCTCACCAGTACTAACATCTGGGATTGAGTACAACAGTAAGAAGGCATGAGTTGCATCTTTAGGAGCCCACAAAAGTTCCAAAAATTTCTGGAGCTGGAGCAAGAAAGGCAGCAGCACATGACATTTAACAGCTGCTCCTCTTCACAGAAAGTTTAAGCTGGGAAAGCTTTATGGCTTTTTTTCCTCAAATCTGTTCACACATCCAGGTTTTGATAGGAAGAGGGAAGCCTGCTGCATACTACAGCTCTGCCTTCTGTAAACGTGGGTACAGCCACGCTCATACAGTCTCTGGGGTGTCCTGGAATCTTTTAAATGTGACATGAGCATGGCCTTGACTGCAACTGCTCCTGGCTTTGCAACAGAGCAGAAAATAGTTATTGCCTCATTTTACAGCTAATCTTTCTCCTTGTATTGTATGCCATTTTGCTAATCTGGTCAGGAAAGAGGTTTAAAATACAGAATTCTGTATTTCCTAAAGGAACCAATAAATCTCAAATTCAAATACAAGTTATTTTTATTATACGGTTTCACCTCATTTATGCCAGCTGCCATGAAGCACTACCATTTTTCTCCCTAAGACAGTGCCATTTGTTGGGGGACAGATTAAGACAGCTATTTAGCATTCAATTGTGTTTACATTTAGACTCCACTTGCAGACTGAAGAACTGCTGCCTCACTCTTCTCCTGACGCCATTCACCAATTGCAAGTTATCAATGCTGATTACATCAGTTTAGTAGAACCTTGTGTTTGTCAGCTAATACAAGGGAGTTTCAAACAAGAACATTTTTAATTTCATTAATAACTGTGTCATACTGCATACCTGTAATTGAGTTTCACCAACAAATACACTGAAATGACTGCACCAAGGCATTACACTTGAGAGGTATCACCTTTAGAAGACTGTACGCATCTGAAAAAACCAGGTTGCAGAAATATGAGCAGACCTCAAAGCTCATGTCTCCTAAACCATACTTACTGACGCAAACCAGCCGATTGAGGTGAACTCCTCCTACGTTCAGCAACCTGCTATGCCATTGCTGCTAACAGCTTAAGTCTTCACGACTGCCAAGCAATGGAGCAGTCATGAAACGCCTATACTTGCCCTTTGTGTACGGAGCTGTTTCCCATGCTCCCAAAACCCTGAACATTTGGCCTATAATTCTTACACTTACAAGCCAAGGATTCTAACATTCCTGGTTCTTGGAACTACTATGCCTTGTATCAAGAAGTACCGATTGAGCAAGTTCAAGCACAGCACAAGAGCACCAATTTGGTAAAGTCAGTGACTAATTAGAATGAATCGCAACTACACAGCAAATCTAAACTGTTGTATTTTAACAGGCAGTCCCAAAAACCAAGAACAATGCTTCTCAATATTTAGCATAACAAGCCCTGCAGATAGAATGAAGAGGTTTCAATGTTCCCCTAGGAGTATCTGCTGGAATGAGTAGCTGAACAGCAAGGCAGGAAACAATCTCACACCGGACTTTTCCATCCACGCGAACTGGAGAGAAACCACAAGACACTTGGAACGGAATTCAACATAGTACTTAAAATTAGACATCTACACATACAGATACTCCTATTAACCAATGTATCTTGCGTAGCAAAGTGAAAGCATAGTTTAAGGCAAGGGACCATTCATAATTAGGGCCTGTTAAAGCAGTCTTTAAGGCTTTAACTCTTCATATTAAAGAAAACCATTGCTGAATCTCAAGCATCAGTGTTTCACAGCCTCTAATTATGGATGTTTCCCAGGGCTTATAGTCCTGATGTTCATTACGCAGACTCAGTTCCATTTTGCCTCCAAAGACACATTTTAAAACCCTCTGGAAATTTTTTTCCCATTCACTAGGCCACACCTTGTGAACACATTAACAATCATACCTTACCTAGTTCAAACACAAGTGAACACTGATCACTATTTTGCAAGACATTTATGACTGATGCTATGTATTTTAGAAGTGACCCACAAGAGGAATGATTGTATTAGTTACTCTTAACTTGTTTTGAGACATTTTCATGATGGAGAAGCCAAGTATTTTCTTGCCACTCCGCTGCATTTCCAAGGTGACTTGAAAACTAGGAAGTCGAGCGTCAGCTTAAAGAAGTAACACTACATTTAGACTTGTCACCACCTGAGAGTAGCCAGCTCAATCCCTCCATCTTCTTCAAGAGATGAAGATGCTAAGGTCAACAAGCTAAGGCAGCTCCCATTCACAAGGGGCAGTTAAATAGAAGTGGGGAAGGGGGAAGCACCATGAACATGATTTCCAAAGCCCTAACTGTGTTGCAGCACATGCCAAAGCACAAACCTGATTTTTCTTTTTTGCAGGTCACCCTTAAATACATTTTACTGCTATCAAATGGCAGCATGGATCTTTACCTAAGCACAAATCACTACAAAGTCTGGGGACACAGCTATATATACACACACCAGATCAGCAGTAAAGATCTACCTTTATTACCCAAAAGACATTAAAATGCTTTAGAAAGCTTTGTTGCACGTCAAGGCTAAAATCTGATGAAAGCCTCAGTTTTTACCCCCTAAGAAAAAACACTCTTAAATCTCCGATGAAGCACTATTAGCTATATGCCAACATGCCTATGAAGGAACTATCCACCTGGAAGGCTGCCAGGGAGTAGATGTTGTGCAACACCCAAAAAGGCTTGAAGACGACCTTTTACAAAACTCATGTCACTACGTCCACCCAGAACTCCAACTCTTAAGTTTACAAACAAAGTCAGCCACAAGTAAGATGACAGACATCACTTGGCCACCTGAGTTGTACATTACCTTTCTCTTTGACCAGGTCTTTCAGAGACTGCCACTTCACATCAAACGGAATATTTGTAATAAAAGCTCGGTATCTTTTAGCAGGATTAGCATATGGCTCAAAGCGATTTCCTCCTCTTTTGACACTTTTCTCTTTTCTTTTTTCATTTTGGCTTGGTCGTTCACCTTCACTGCAAGCAAAGAAAGATAATCACACACATTAACTACTCTGGCATTTGATCAATGTCATACCACCTCTTGGAACATAACTTGTTACATTCTTAAAACTAAATCAAAACTTGCAAAGTTTCACCCATTTGTGTTATTTGCAAAACTGTACACCTTTCAACCAAAGCTGGTACACATGGTACCAGTGCTACATAGCGCATTGTAACAAAGACCTTCTAACAGCAGACAACTCATGCCATGAAGACCCACTATCTTCTCCCACATTTATCCAATGCCACTGAAGTTTTCAATTTCATAAAGCTGAATCTCTTTAAAGCCGACCAAGCCTCACTCCATCTCTTCATGATGCTCCAGACCAGGCATCCATCCTATTTATTCTCCCCTTAGCACACTATACTACTTAATCACCTCTAAGTCAAATAACACATTGACCCACCAAATTTGTAGTCTCACACTACAAGAATTTTAAAAAAATAATCCTGTATCTAACTAAACACGCAGGTCAATGACTCTTCCCTAACAACACTTTTTTTCCTCCTCCAATTAATACAGTTTTTGGATGACATCAATTCAAGGCCTCTGTGCATTCCAACAAATGTCTTGAATAGTTCCTTTTAACTACTTCAGAATACCAGCTCTAACATGTCAAAAATGTATAAAGTTAGAATTGAAGGCTATTTCTCAACCAACCTAGATGACCATCAGGTCTTACTTAACATGACACAAATGCCACAGAATAATAGTATTGAAAAAAACCAGGAGAATGAAATACTTCAGCCTCAGCCTGACATGATTTCCTTAACTAATCCTATTAATCTCCTTGTCCACTTTGTGCTGGTTGAGAAGATGCAGAAATACATCTTAAAAAGAATTCAGGATAATAAGTCAGTCAAAAAAGCTGGTAACATTTCTAAAACATATCTGTACTACACTGAGCTTTTGCTCAACTTAAGTAGCCCTGCACAGTCTAAGCAATGCCAGAAATTCTGGCTCCGATGTGAACACATTTCTGCATCAACACTGTCCGTTGCTTTAGAACCATTTTAGTCACTAACAGATACAACAGCCTGCAGGGAAAAAGAAGGAACAGGTATGCAGATGTCTCTGAAGTTTTATATTTGAGCAGGTTCCCCACTTCGATTGCATAGCAGTATACAACTTTTCAGTCACAAGGATACATTACAAGCAAACACACAAAAATACTGTATTTTATGGATACAGCCATAACTGCAGTGTATCACTTCATGTCAAGAGACACAGCTTCCGCATTTAAGTAATATGCTGGAAAAGAGCTCTATAAAAATGTACTGGGCCTGGCTGAGCCCCATAGCAGCCCTCCTAGTGCTGTGCTTGTATCGGTAGCTAGAAAGGTGGTGACAGCACACCAGTGTCTTGACTACTGCTAAGCAGCGCTCACACAAGTATCAAGGCTGTCTCTCCAGCCTCCCCACCACCACCATCACCAGTAGGCTGGGGTGGGCAAGATCCTGGGAGGGGACATAGCTAGGACAGCTGACCCAAAGTGACCAATGGGATATTCCATATCATATAACACCTGTTCAGATATAAAAACTAAGAGAAAGGCGGAGGAAGAGGGGGGCGGGCATTCGTTATTGGCAACTTCCTACTGCACGCAACTACTAGCAACTCCTACACATACTGAAGCCCTGCTTGCCAGGAAGTGGCCAAACATCGCCTGCCAATGGGAAGGAGAATAACATCTTTTGTTTTCCTTCACTTCCATGTGCGCAAGTTTTGCTATTGCTTCATTGAACTGCCTTTATCTTGACCCACAAGGGGTTTTTTCCATCTTATTTTCTCCCACCCCGTTCTGCTGAGGAGGGGAGTGACAGAGCAGCTTGATGGGCACCTGGCATCCAGCCAAGGTCAACCTACCACACAAAAAAAAGCATCCTTAGTTATATACAATATTTGTTTCACCTAACAGACAAATTTTTAGACTTCCCCTCACTGTACTTTTTGAAAACTTCTTGAGTAATGCAGTAATTAAAAAACCAAAAATAGATTCAAAACAGGACAATCCTTCTAACACCTTAACTTCAGTTTGGCTGAAGAAATAACAGAAAATTTAATGCCTGTGTTTAAGCTACACACATTTTTTTACGGTTATTCCTCAAACTGGAACTATTCACATTCCCCCTGGGTCGAACTGCTATACATAACATGCTTCAAAGTAACACGGTATGGTGCAGACGTTTTTGCAATCCTGCATTTAAGGCACCCAAGTTACCTTAAAAACACCTCAAGCTTTGATATACCTGCAAAGAATCCAGACAAGCCACATTACCTGACCTTAAAGACAAGCACTGTGCCCCTGCCTACACTGAGGGCACTGCAAAGGAACTGCTGGCTGTGGTGGGCTCCCCATACTGGATAGTGCTGCAAAGAGACATCTACAATGAGAGGGCTGATGTGTTCACCTATATATAAGGAATATGTAGAACATATTCCTTATCATATTCAGCATTAACAAAATCCAGCCAGGTCAAAAGAATCACGGAAACTACTTCAGCTGCAAAGGGTTTTTTGTTGTTTTGCAGGATTTCAGACACCACCTCCATGCGTTTCATACAGCAAAAGGACAAGAACAGGCAGGTACAGCTCCACAGAGATCGCTTACAAGATGTGGTTACCAAGTGTGAAAACAACTGAGCATTCAGCGCTTCTTTTAAGGGAGTTCTAGACAGCAGGAAAGAACAGGCTCCACATCACCTCCAAAATACACCACACCTTTAAGTATCCCTAAGTTGGAAGGACAAGGGAGATTGAATTCTCACAGCAGCTTTGCCCATCCCAATAAGGAATCACTGAGTAACTGGGATCCATTTACGCCAAGATTAACACCAGATGTACAGAAAATAACACATTTAGGTCAATACTTTCAAAAGATATTTTATCTACTTTTTTTTTCCTTGGGTTACAGAACTGAAATGTTTCATCAAGACTAAAGAAAAATTATCCCATTTGTGATGTGTGCAAAAGGAAGAGCTAAAAGGGAAGCTCCTATTTCCTCCAAAGAAATGGACTGTTAGGCATATTCCTCTGCAAGATTTCTTAAACATGCCACCTAGAGCCAACAAATGTACCAGAAATCACTAAGAATCAAAATCCAGTATAGGCAGATCTCCTTCTCTCCACAAGGACACTGAAGATATGTTCACATGAACACTGGCATCATCACTACAGATGTGTTAGCTCTGCCACATGGAACTTGATATCACACATAGATTTGCATCTAGATAAAAAGATAAGCTCTCTGGAAAAACTCTAAATATAACAGGAACCGGGGGGGGAATCAGAATAAAGCAGACATCTTCACTTCTACTTCCAGGAATGAAGTGTCTCCTCTCATGTAAGACAAATTACTAGTTACATATTACCTAGAGCTGCAGGTTCTGCTACATTCACCAAGAGCGAGCTTTGAGGTATAAGCAGAATTAAGACACAAATACCCTCCACATACCAACTAGCCAACATGAAGAGGAGAGAAGATGATGGCAAGATCATTCCCTAGCCCTGGCTAACATATTGCATGTCACAGCATCACGTGCCCTGGCAGTGCTGGGATCCTAACCCTCCAGGATCAGGACTGCCTCAGCTCCTGAACAGACACGCCTGTTTCCACTTGGCAGGAAGAAAACAGAGTTGCATATGTCAATATTTTTTCAGTTGCCATAAGCACAGTTTAACTGGGGGGGGGGGGGGGGGGCGCACAAAAAAGATATGGACAATTTTCCCCAGAAGTGACACTTGGAAAGCTGACCACCTTCCTGGTCATGTGAAGCACAATCCACAGACTGAGGCAGATGGAAGAGAGTGGTTTCTCAAATTGAGACACACCATGCACCATCTCCTCACCATACCTACATCAACTCCAATTAACTACAGACCATGGAGCTGGCCTCTGTTACTCAGATGTCAGCTCTGGGTTAGACTACAGATATGCAGCATGCCTGGGCGTAACAGCCCGCAGCTGCAGGCAGCCTGACTGACACACAACTATGTAACACACCTCAGGAACAGCACATAAATGAATCTGACCTCAAGTCTGAAACATTACTCACAGAACATCAGGTTCAAAATGCTGATTCTTATCTCCACAGCATTTAAGACCTGGGGCCAAATATTAACCGAAGAAAATGTGTTCTTTATTCCACAGAGTTGGTATTAAGAAAAACGCTTTGCCAACTATGAAGTTTTCCAAAATGAGGCTAGCATTAACACAGGGAAGTGACAAGCAATTCAAGTTTTTTCTGCTTATCATCTCCACATTTACATATCTAGAATTATAATCCCTGCAAGTTTGGTTTTTTTTATTTCTGTAACGTTCTATTGACATCAGACACAAAACACTAACTTAACGCCTGGCACTTAAAGCTCTTGCGGGATTTGTCTCTCTCGTGTTCCTAACCCACTCCACAGGTAAAGCATCAACCACGGAACAGAGTATACGTTGCTCCAAATGTTGCAGCAGTATGAGAGGTGACTGCCCGAGAAAAGCTTAGCTATTACAACCTGCCACTGGCAGAACGAAAAGACATTAAGTCACACCAAACGCACCCCGCCCTATACCTCTAGGGGAGGCTTTACGCTGTCCGCTAAAGCGCTGCAAAAATACTTCCTCAGCGGGACAGGCAAACACCTCCAGGATCTCACCGGCCGCCGGGGCCTGCGCAGAGCACCAGGAGGAAGGACCGGTCCCCTCCCCGCTCCGACCGCAGACAGCGGGAGCCGCCGGACGCGCCTTCCCGGGGCGGCCCCGCGCCGCCAGCCTCCGCGCCGCAGCGGGCAGGCCCCGCCCGGGCCGCGCCTGCGGGAGCGCCGCGGCCCCAGCCCCAGCCCCAGCCCAGGCCCCGGCCCGGCCCCGCTGACAGCCCCTCCAGCGCGGCGGCCCCGGTCCCGGTCCCCCCCGCGGCCCGGCCCGGGCCAGGCCCGCGGCGCGGGGAGGCCGCATGCAGCGCGGCAGGCCCAGGCGGCAGCGCGGCCCTACCGCGGCCACCCTACCTCTTGGGGGGGGCATCCCCAGCACTGCTTGCCCCGTTAGGTGGTGGCGGAGCCGCGGCCGCCACCGCGGCTGCCGCCGGCTCCTCCATTTTGCTGCCGGCGCTTTCCGTGGCCGCCGCTACCGCCGCTGTCGCCGCCATTTTCCCAACGCTGCGCCTTTGTGTGAGGAGAGCCCGCCCCGCTGGCTGCGCGCGGGGCACGCCGGGACGGGGGCGGGAAACAGCGGCGCCTGGCGGCACTGCGCATGCGCACTGCGGCGGCGCGGGCTGCGCGGGGCTGGCGGGGACCGGGGCCTGACGGGTGGATGGGGTCGTTCGCGGGCTGTGGGGCCTGAGGGGACGGCGGGGCCGTTCCCGGACTGTGGGGCTTTGCCCGGGCTTTGGGCCCTCAGGGGACAACGATGCCTGAGGGGATGGCAGGGCCATTCCCGGGCCGTGGGGCCTGAGGGGACAGTGGGGTTTATGCACTGATCCCAGGCTGTAGGGCCTGAGGGGACGGCGGGGCTGTTCCCAGGCTGTGGGGCCTGGGGGGAATGGCAGGGCCTGAGGGGGCAGCAGGCCTTGAGGGGACGACAGGGCCTGAGTGTATGGCAGCGCCATTCCTGAGCCGTGGGCCCCGGGGAAGCCACATCTACCCTGTCCCCACTTTTCCTCAGTCAGGTTCAGCCCAGATAGCAGACAGGCCCAGCATGGAGCCCCAGCAAGGCCTGGAGGTTTAAGTATAGAATGATGCTTATGTGCATGCTGCAGCTGCGGTGAGGCCCCACCACCAGGGTAGACCCCCAGCTACCTTGGGGGATATTACTAGTATACATAACAGTTACCTGGATTACACAGTAAGCTGCTGCTGAGAGACCTTTGTCAGGATTAGAGCTCTTACTCTATGGACCACTTGACACACACACTCCTTTATTCAAGCTGTTGCCCTCACTGCTTCCTTGGGTTTTTTTCCCCATAAGTTTCAGCAGCAATCTCCAGTTCTTGCTGAGCATCACCTTGCACTGAGATCTGAGGATCATGCCCAGAGAGCCCCGTTCCATCTTCAGAACTGGCAGTTTTCTGTTCCACAATGCCAAACTCAACGTTGCACCTCCAGACAGGTGCAGCACAGAGGTCTTCGAGGGGCTCAGACACCAAAGTGGGGGTCCCAGGCACAACAGACAGCACACCATGCTCTGCAGCGTGAGGAGAGCCCGAGAGCAAGTTGTGTAGGGCCTCGAAGGGCATGGTGGGAGCATGAGGAGGTTTGGGGATGCTGTGAGTATAGAGGGACTTGGAGACATCCTAGGAGCTGTAGAGAGGAAAATGACTTATGGGATGTAAAGAAGGACTGAGGAAGGTTCTGAGGGAAGCAGAGGGGCCCCAAGGAGCGTTGGAGTGCAGTGGGGCACAAGGAGGGTTTTGGCAGGCATTGCGATGGGCCTGGGGAAGCCCTAAGAGGGCCAGGGGGTAAAAGGCAGCTGGTAGAGACAACAGGACCCTTAGGTGGGGATGTGAAAGGGCACAGGAGGTCCACAGCAGAAATTACTCCTACTGGGACAGGCAGAGCTCGTGGCATCCTGGCAGCCCTGCGCTCCAGCACTGCTGCTCCAGGTGTGCCCTCTGGGGCAAAATGGCTGACCGGCCACCTGCGTCTCCTGGCCAGCCATGACACTGAGGGGGTCACCTGGGAGAGGCTGTTCTTCCCACCCAGACCTGCTCTGCCATCATCCCCACATCCAGGAGGCGCAGGGGGGCCCTGGCTGTGGTTAGGACCTCCCCCCCCAGCAGCCACCAGGCTGTCCCGGCAGACCAAGGGGCCTTAGGGTGCCCCAGGAGCCCCAATAGTGGGTAACCCCCTCCCCAGGCCACCCCATTGAGGCACTTCTTACTGAGTGCAAAGGTAGCAGGACACAAGTTGAATGAATAAACCAACTGTTTATTAATTAATGCATACACACAGCATCCAGGAGTGAGTCTGTCACCCGGCTCAGTGCCACCTACACCCATTGTCACCTGAGGAGCCTGTCACCTGAGAAGCCCTTACTGACATCCACCAGCATGGCAGGGATGGACTGAGGGTCAGCTCCTCCTCCTGCCGGTGATGCAGCAAGAAACTAAGGAGCTGTCAGACTTCCCCCTGCTTTTTCCTTCAGGGATAGGATTCAGCAGTGGTATTTGAAAGGAAAAACCCCAATTTCACCTGTCTGTACTTCTTCCCGAACAAAGGCCTTCAGGAAATTTTCATAGCTCATGGCTCATTTTTTAGAAAATACAGTAATAAACTATAACTTCTAAGTGAGAAACCATCAAACTCCAAACAATAAACAGTAAGTGAAGGACTTTGAATCCTCGGTTTTAAGCAAGAAACAGCAAAGTGCACACGAGCAGGCAAACTGAAGGGCAGCACAGGAGTTTCCCTCGCCAGGCAGCACTGCCGCACACACCGGCAAGCTCCCACTGAACCTTCCGCAGCACCAAATTACTCATCTACCTGCATTAGGGACAATTAATTTAATTTCTTCCCACCGCAGAGACTGATCACAAAGTGCCTCACAGAGGCCAAATACTGCAGCTGGGGGAGTATTTTGAACATAAACCCGACTTTTTTTAGCCCGTGCCCCACATGGTGAACCCTGGGTGTGGGGCCTGCCCAGCAGCCGCGCTCCGGCTGCCCACAGCTCGCAGCTCCCGCGTTGCCCCAGGTCTCCCGGCTCCAGCCAGGGCCGTGGTCGCTCCCCAGACCCTCGCAGCGGCCGGGCCGGGCAGCACCGGCGGAACCCCAGAGCGGGCCGCGGCGCTCCGGCGGGCTCTTGTCCATGGCGCAGCAGCGGGAGCGGGGCCCGTTGACAGGCAGCGGACGCAGCCAGTAGCAGACGAGGAACGGCCCGCTTGTGGCTCGTTGCACCAATGAGCGGCGGAGGGAGGTGGGGCTATCTCCCGGAAGTGGCGAGCGGTGAGGGGGGCAGCTGCTGGGTTGCACCGGTGGTTGGGGGAGGCTGCAGCCATGTCGGAGCGGAAAGTGTTGAACGTGAGTTAGGGGGGTATTTCGCTGGCTGGGGGGGTCCCCAGGCCGGACTGGCCCCTGGGAGGGTTCCCTGATCGCTGGGCTTGGTCCTGAGGCGCGGGGTGACGGGGAGTCCCTGCTCGGTTGGGGGTCCCTGAGGCCGAGGGGGGGGGTCCTGAGGGGACTCTCAGGCTGAGAGGGAGGCGGTTGAGGTGGGGATCCCCAGCCTGGGGCTCCTGGCAGTGCTTGGAGCAGGCCCTAAAATCATGTAAGGGTTGGGGGGCCTGGGGCTGAGGACAGACAGACGCCCACAGTGCCTGGCTGTGGCGTGGTCTCAAGTGCCAAACACCCCATCCACCGCACCCTGCCACGCTAGCTCCTGCTGTGTGGAGCTGGTGCCTTAGGCTGGTACAGCAGCTGGGAGCCTGCCTGCCACAGTTCACGCTCTTCTGGGTGGCTCTGTGCCCAGCACGCACACGTCTCTGCTCTGTCTCTGTAGAAATACTACCCGCCGGACTTCGATCCTGCTAAGATCCCAAAGCTCAAACTCCCAAAGGACCGACAGTATGTGGTGCGGCTCATGGCCCCTTTCAACATGCGGTAAGAGTCTGTACCAGTCAGAAGGAAGCAGCTGTAGAAGACTTCACTTATGAATTGTTTTGCCTCCATATGCTGCAGGGGAGCTGCTGCCGGCAGCCATTAGAGGTCACACAGACCAGAAGAAAAAGGGTGAGGGAGGGGGAGGTGATGCTGCGGGTGATTTTGGGTTTGTTTGAAGAGTAGGTACTGAATCTCCAAAGAAGGAAAGAACCATTGCTCAGAACCTGGGCTCACACAGCCCAAAATTCACTTGGACTTTTATTGGTCTGTTTGTTCTTTTCTTTTGATGCGTTACAGACTTGTCTTTTTTCTTTTGTAGGTGCAAGACATGTGGCGAATACATCTACAAAGGGAAGAAGTTTAATGCCCGTAAGGAGACTGTTCAGAATGAGGTGTACCTGGGGCTTCCCATCTTCCGCTTCTACATCAAGTGCACGCGTTGCCTGGCAGAGATCACTTTCAAGGTGAATACGTTCTGTATTTTCTGCACTCTTGCTTTTTGGGGATGTTGTACAGCCTGTGGACATTACTGGGTGCTGCCCCCCTGGGGAAAGGGTGTCCCAGAAAAGACTTGAGTCTAAGCATGTGATTTTTGGTGTACCTTCCCTTATCATGGCAGTTTGTAGTTCTGAAGTGTCTCGCCCATCCGTGGGTGGGCTGCAGCAGCACATCAGCTGGAGCAGAACAGAAGGCCATGAGTGATTGTCTGCCCTATGATGTAAATGAAATTGGGAAACATTTGCTTGTGGCTCTGTAAGTGGCCGCAGGATGGCTGGAGCAGAATTGCCCCAGTACAATGACTTTGCTGTCTCATTTCTTCCTTAGACAGACCCTGAGAACACAGACTACACCATGGAGCATGGTGCCACTCGCAACTTCCAAGCTGAGAAGCTCTTGGAGGAAGAGGAGAAAAGAATGCAGAAGGAGAGGGAAGAGGAGGAGCTCAACAATCCCATGAAGGTATGAGAATGTGACCTCTGCAGAAGGCAAACCTCTCTCCTGCCCTGACTGCTTTTCCCCAGCAAAGCAGGTGACTTCGTAGCTGTTGGTTTAGTTCTACAGGCTCCCAAAGTACTGCTGTGCACTGGACAGGCAGGAGGCAGCACTTTGCTCTCAGGAGTTTCCTGCTTTGTTGGAACTTGTGACAGACTGCATCTTGCCCCAGTTTTTCCTGTCCTAAGACCCCAGAGTGAGGGGGATGATGATCCTCTTACTGCTTCCAGCCCTGTGATGGGGGGAGAGGTTGTGCTGGAGATTGCTGGCAGGCTCTGCTATCTGTGCCTGCCTTGACTTACCTCTGGTCACCCAGGTCCTGGAGAATCGAACCAAGGACTCCAAGCTGGAGATGGAGGTTCTAGAGAACCTGCAGGAGCTGAAAGAACTCAACCAGCGCCAGGCAAATGTGGACTTTGAGGCCATGCTGAAGCAGTACAAGGAGTTCGAGGAGGAGCAGAAGCGCAAGGAGCAAGAGGAGGATGAGCAAGAGATGAAGTGAGTGGGCTGGAGTGTTCACAGGCATATGAAATCAGCCATGCTGGCCCTGGCTAGGCAGGGCTGTGTCTCACCCTTTCCTTAGCACCCTGAGAGCACCCAAGAGAGGGCCCAGCCTGAGGGGCCTGAGTTCACAGGAGTTGCGTGGGTGGGATGTAGTCCTGAGCAGGCTGTGGGGAGATCTGGGGCAGTTTGTTGTGGCCACATGTTTAGGGAGGTACTGGTTTGCTGTCACTGGCTCATCTGGTGGGGAGATCTGGGCTGCTGCAGGGGCCTGACTGACCCTGAGAAATGTCCTCATGTAGAGAGAGGGTTTCTGCACCTTGCTGAGGCAGCAAGTCTCAGTGCTATCAACTTTTGGGCACTGCTTGAACATGACTTCTTAAAAAACACCTGAGAAGGTGGATCCCATTGCACTGCTGCTGAATTCCAGCTCCCCTTACAGCAGACAGCATGGGCACGGTGCACAGCCGGCACCACTTGGCACAGCAGTGGAACGGAGCCAGCTCTAACCCTCTGTGTGTGGCCTCTCTCCTTGCAGAGCTATGCTGGAGCAGGCCCAGAACCGGCGGCTACTGGTAGACTCCGACTCTGACGAAGAGCCCACAAAATCGCGAGCGAAGCCTGTGGCCAAAATGAAACCTACAGATATCTTGCAGGAGGTGAGTGGGGGCAGAGGCTCTTCCACCCACAGCACCTTTTTCCCAGACCAAATCAGCTGTCCTGGGCTGCATGGTGCCTGCTTTGTCCCTGCTCTGTGCTCCGATGAAGCCCTAATGCCTGTCACGCATGAGCAGCTTGGAAAGCCTGTGTCCCTGTGCACTGGGCTGAAAGGAGACAGGGATCAGTTGGTGATTTTAGACAACGTTTGCTGACAAAGGCTGGGTGGGAGCTGCCCCTGTCCTTGCTCAGGATGTGGCTTCCCTTTCAGCTCAAAAAGGATGGGCTCGCCTTTGCCTTGGTCGTGCTTCAGGCACGTTTTCAGTGCCCTGAAAATTACAGCAGTGAAACAACTGCCTGGGACAGCCTTTCCTTTGGTTCTGTTTTGTCCGTGTTGGAGACATGCAGAACAAAAGAGCTTTCAGTGCCTGGCTTGCGAGGGAGGGATTATCCCCACAGACAGGCCCCTGCACTGCTGCTCTCCAATGTCGATCCGTGTCTGCAGGGACCTCTGTCCGGCTGGATGAATCAAAGCTGCTGTGTCTCTAAACCGAGCTGGGGTTAATCTGAGCAATGTTCCCTGGCCCGGCACTAATCCTTGTGCCTGGGGGAGTTTGATTCTGTGGCCAGACCACCTGCAGGCACGCAGTCCTGGCTGGCAGAGGTTGTGCAGCCCTGTGGCATGCATCTGGCTCCTCAGCATCCCAGGGCCATCCCACAGCTCCACAAGGCTGGATTTAACTGTCACAGGCATCGGGACATTTGTCTCCAAGGGCTGTTCTGCAGCCATTTAGATCTATATCCCTGTTGTTTGTTTAGCTTGTGCCAGTCGCTGCCGTGCGGGGTGGGGTGGGGGTGGGGGGGTGGGGAGAATACTCGCTGCTGCTCTGAGCAGCTATCCTCATGCCTTTTGCTCTTTGTGCTGCTGTTTTCACCACTGGTCCTTCTCCCCCATCCCTCTGCCTCCCCTCTGAGGCCAGAGCACCCTAATGCCCCTGCTCTGCTCTGCAGGACCCTCAGCCCCAGAGTAAGAAGCTGAAGACTGAGAGCTGGGAGCGGAGTGTGGGCAAATTGAACACCAAGCCCCAGCTGGCCGGGCTGGTGACAGTGAGGAAGCAGAAGCCAGGTCCTGCCCTGGCTAATGGGACAGAGAACCGAGGCACCACGGCCACCACCGGTAACTGCCCACGTGGGAATGGGGTGGCCTGAGCTGGGCGGTCAGGGAGGGACCTGGCAGCACCCAAGTGGCTTTTAGCACTGTCTTCAGAGCCTGAATGCTCTTAGCTCAAGTCCTTGTTGTGAGGCAGATGGGGCCGTGATGGTATAAGAACAGAGGGTTGTCCCTGTTTCCAGGAGATGTCCAGGTGGAGGAGGGGTTCCTTCCTGGCCATTGGCGGTAAGCCAAGGCCATGGAGACAGACTGTCAGGGTCAGGAGCTTCAAAACAGCGACTCGGTGTGCAGTTATAATGCTGAGAACCGTCACAACAGTGAGATATGAACATGAAAGCAAGAAAATGGCTTTGGTTGGGGCTTGATTATAAAACCTGCCAAACTGTTGGAGTTTGTCAGCTTTAAAGAAGTGGTGAAAACAAGCAGAAAGGCTTTCCAGCACCTCAGCATTCACAGCCCCAGGAAGTCAAAGCATCCGTGGATTTGGGAAGGGAGGTGATGAATTGATTAGTTCTGGGCTGACTGGCCCCTAAGCCTTTGGCATAGTAAGTCCCTCTGCCCTCAAGGGATCCCTGGGGAAGGACAGCTCTTGTAGTTACCCCATTTTTTTATATTCTTCCCCCAGCCACCTGCTCGTGGCTGCTGGCAGGGTCTGTTTAGCCAGATTATGCTGGAGGAGCTGCCCGTTTTTCGAGGACTCGAGGTGCTCTGCCTGTGACGCTGCCTCGCACTCACAGCTGGTGTGGTCAGAGCTGAGAGCCAGCTCCCCTTCCTTTCCAGCAGCTGAGATCTCCCCGGGGGTTGCGGAGGGAGAACAGGGTTTTGCAGACCTTGGGCCAGCCTTGCTGCTTCCCATCATTGCCACAAGGCGGAAGCAGGAGGCTCCAGCCGAGGGGGTGCGGGGTCTCCTTGTCCACCCGATTTAACCTTGCTGTCCTCATGGAGATTCAGGCTGGGGGAACGAGGCACAGCTCGGACTCTGGCTCCCGGCACCTCGTTTCCAGCCGCAAGCAGCCAGAGCAGCGATGCAGGCTTGTGTTTCCGCGTGGCTGGTTGTGCCGAGCCGGCGGGGTTGGGGGGCCATGGGGAGGGCCCTACCTGATGGTGTCTGTTCTCTTGCTCGGCTTCCAGGCTCGTTTCCCACAGCAACGGGCACCACGTCCTCCCTCGGCTTGTTGGGGACGTATTCGGACAGCGAGGACAGCCCGAGCGACTGACGAGCCCCCAAGCCAGCGTGGAGCAGGGATTGCAGGAGCAGGGACTGCAGGAGCAGGGACTGCAGGCTGTGCCCTGCTCCTAGCTGACAGCAGCTGCTCCCGAGCCCCATGCAGAGCTGGCATCGCAGCCGGCAGGCCCAGCGGGGTTTCCAGACCATCTGGAGTCCCAGCGCCTTCACCTGCCTTGGCCCGGCATGTGCGTCCATCCTCCAACAGGGACAAGGCCCCAGCCACCCTCACTGGCTGACACTGCTGGTGGACAGAGCCCTGATGGGCTGGTGGAGAAGACCCCTTCCTCCCAGGAGGGTCTGGCTGCTGCCGCGCAGCCAGTGGAGAGTGCTGACGCTGTCCCAGGCTGGTCATGCCCAGACGTAGCTCTTGGCCAGCCCTGGGAGCAGGATGTGTCCCAGCTCTGCACCCACAACGTGTTCAGAACTGCTGGGGCCAGCCAGGACTGCGTCATTTCTCCATTCTGGTGGCGCCCACTGCCCTCACCTCCGTGCTGATCAGGCCCTGGTTTGTGACACACTGACCTCCCCCATGGTGGTAAAGGGACCTCAGGGCCTTCCTTCGCTCCAGCCCCTTGTCCGAGCAGCGGTAAGGCAGGAGCTGAGCACCCTTCTGCTGTGGGAGGACTCGCCACCACCACTGCTCTAGCCCAGGGCAGCTCCAGACCCCCCACCAAGGGCTCAGATCCCACCTTTGTGGGGTGAGCCCGAGTCCCCCAGTGTTTGCTGGTAGAAGTGACATTTCCCACAGCACAGACCCAGGGGACTCGTCTGGCCATGCACTGTGGGGCCAGGGCTGTCCTGGCTGGGCTGCCACCAGCCCCCTTCCCCTGCCCAAGTCCTCCCGTGCCCCAGCTGTCCCCAGCAGCTTGGTGACAACACCCCCACGCCGGTCAGAGAGCAATTGGGTTTACTCTGCTCACTGGCAGCCACAACCCGGTAATAAATCAGATGTGTCAGAGCCACTTCTTCGTCTTCCAGAGCAGTAATTTGTACACGGGCGGTGGGTCCTGCCCGCACGCCTCTGGCAGGGGCAGCCCCAAGGACCCCCACCCCATCATACGGGTTTATCCACCCTCGCGCACCCTCCTGCCCCAACCAGGGCTCAGTCTCCGCACCCATGTCCATTAACTCCCTCCTTAAGGCACCCACATCTAATTAACGAGCAGCTTCTTGCTAATTAACCCGCTCACAAAAAGCGCTCTGGCATGGGCTGCAGGGCCAGGGCCTTGTGGAGCGTTTCTGAGAGCCGGGGAGAAAACCCAGCCCCCCCCCCCCCCCGCCCACCCCGTCCCAATTAGCATTCCCTGCACGAGTGTTGTAATTAGCCTCTTAAAATATTAATGCTGGATATTGGGCTGAGCCCTGGGGTTGGTGTTAGATGGGGTCTGTCATGAGCAAAGCTGGGGGGCCCTGGCCATGCAGGCCCCCCCCAGCCATGTCCTCCTCCCATACATGTGCCCCCCCCGCAGCTCCCTGCACCCCGACCCCAGGCCGGGATCCCAGGGGGGGCCCTTTGTTCTGGGAAGACAATACAAGGAGCCTGCTCGGTGCATGGTTGGGGGGTACCGGCCCTCCTGACCCCCCCGTGTGGTCCCCGGGGCAGAGGGGGAGGCAGGAACCCCCATGACAAGCTCCCTGGGGGGGGGGCTGACCCTGTGGTTGGGGGCTCCATCCTACCTCCAGCCATCCGAAGCCCCCAGGCTTGGTGCCCCCCAGCTCTTTCCCTGTGCCCTGACCCCCCGGAAGCCCGGGGGGGTGGCCTGTGCCCCCCGTCGGTGCCCGGGGCTCCCGGTGACTCCCCTTCTCCCACTGTCGCACACACGGGGGGGGCCCGTCCCGCTGTCACTCGGGCGTCCCGGTGCCCCCATCACCGCAGAGGAGGGCAGCAGGGCTCCCGGCGTGTCCCCCTCATTGTCCCCCGCAGAGTCCCCGGTGCCCGTCCCCCTTCTCGTGCGGGTCCCGTCCCCCCACCCCCGGCGAGGCGGGTGCGGGGGGGCCGGGGGCTCCGGTCCGCGCCGCGCGCGGCGGCGACACAAAGCGGCTCCCGGCGGCGGCGGGGGGGTCCCGGCGCGCCCGCGCTCCCGGTGCCGGCCCCGCCATGGCCAAGTGGCTCCGGGAGTACCTGGGCCGGGGGGCCCGGCGCTCTCCCCCCCGCCCACCCCAGCCCGACTACAGCGGCGGCGAGCGCCGCCCCACCGGCACCGGGAGCGGGGCCCCCCCCGGCGGCCCCCCCGGCGCTGCCCTGCGCGGCCCCGCTGCCTCCCCCCGGCACCGGCTGGTGCGGGTGGGGGGCGCGGGGCCGGGGAGCGGCCCCCGCCGGCTGGAGCAGGTACGAGCGGGGGACACGGGGGACACCGGGGCGCGGGGGGGTGGGGGGCAGCGAGGCAAGACCCGGGGGAACGCGCGGGCACCAGCGTTGGGGGGTGAAGGGACCGGGTGGGTGCAGCGGGGAGGGGGGGCTGGGGCGAGGAACCGGGGGGTACCGGGGAGCAGGACCTGGGTGAGGGCGGAGGAGTGCGCGTGGGGCAACTGGGAACGAGCGGGGGGACTGGGGGGCAAGGAGCGGGGGGGCACAAGGGGGATGGGGGGGGAGGTGGGGAAGGGGGCTTGAGGACCCAGAGGGGCTGGGGAGAAGGACCGGGGGAACCGCGGGGGACCGTGGTCGGGAACCGGGAAGAGCCAAGGGCTCGGGGGGCAGCAGGGCACCCCGGGGAAGGACCTGGGGACACGTTGCGGGGGGGACGACACTGGAAGGGGGCTGGGGGCGGTGGAGTCACTGGGAGAGGGGGAAGGGGTCCGGGGACAAAGGGACCCGGTGGGAGGGAGCGGGGAAAGGACCGGGGACACCCACATCAGGGGCTGGGGGAGCCTCCAGGGTCCCGGGGAGGGGACCCAGGGGCTGGGGACCTGGGGGGGGGGGGCAGTGGGGGTCGCGTCCCACCCGGGGTCCCACCCAGGGCGCCCCCCCGCAGGGCCCCGGTGAGAGCGAGTACTCGGAGCCCTTTGAGGGAGAGCAGGACCCGGCGCCCGAGGGTGGCTGCGAGGAGCCCGGTGAGGCCACAGGTGGGTGACACCCGGGCACCCCCCAGCACCCAGCCCCGCGGGTGGGGGTCCCACGGCCAGGGGGCCTCCCACCCATCCCGGCCTCGCTGCCTCTCCCAGCCTTGCCTGTTCCCAGGGTGCCCCCAGCAGGGCGAGGGCCGGCGGGCGAAGCCGCGGCGGGGACCCCAGCTCTACGACACCCCCTACGAGGAGTGGGAGACGGCAGGGGAGGGTCCGGGGGTGCCCACCGCCCGGGAGAGCCGCCTGCCCCGCGACGACGAGCGCCCGGCCGATGAGTATGACCAGCCCTGGGAGTGGAAGAAGGATCACATCTCGCGGGCATTCGCAGGTGACAGCATCCCGGGGGACTGAGTGTCACCCCAGGGTCCCCCCCAGCTCCTCTGGGTACCACTCCTTACCCCCAGCATCCCCCAGCAGTCATGGGTGCCACCCTGGGGTTCCCCAGCCCCGTGTCCCCCAGCTCCATGGGTGCTACCCTGGGGTCCCCCAGCCCCACGTCACCCAGCTCCATGGGTGCTGCCCCAGGGTCCCCCAGCTCCCATGGGTATCACTCCTGCCCCCTAGCATCTCCCAGCACCCCTGGGTACCACCCTGGGGTTCCCCAGCCCCACATCCCTCAGCTCCCATGGGTGCCACCCAGGGACCCCTGGCATCCCCTGTCACCTGGGGATAGCACCCCTGGGACCCCAGCATCCTGTGGCACCCATGGATATCATCCCAGACCACTCCTGGCCCTAGCACCCACCAGCACCCATGGGTCCCACCCCTTGGGGGCAATGGGAGACCATGGCAAGGCAGAGCCACGGTGGGGACATCTGGGACATTCCTTTGTGGTCTGGCACTGAGAGGTGCCCCCCAGCAGCAGGCAGGGGTGCTGGGACCCCACAGTGGGGTGACACCCCCGTTTGTCCCCGCAGTGCAGTTTGAAAGCCCTGAGCGCTCCCCCAGCCTGTCCCGGCAGCTGCCGCAGCCCCCCCGCCCCCCCCCAGGTGCCAGGCCAGGCTGCCCCCCCAGCCCCAGGCACGTGGACACCTCGCTGCCCCTGGAGAAGCAGGCGTGAGTCTGGGCGGGTCCCTCTTCCATGGGGTGGCATCAGCATCCCAGTCCCGCATCATGGTGTGGAGGCAGCCCTCAGGGGTGAAGGGTCCACCACAGATGGGTCCCCATGGGGTGGAAGGTGCCCAATGACATGGATGGGTCCCCATAGGGTGGAGGGTGCCCCATGGGGTGGTTGGTCCCTTTGACGTGGTTGGGTGCCCCATGGCATGGATGTGTCCCCATGGGGTGGTTGGTCCCTTTGACGTGGTTGGGTGGCCCGTGGCACAGATGGGTACCCCATGATATAGGTGTGTCCCCATGGGGTGGAGGGTGCCCCATGGTGCAGATGGGTCCTGGGAGGGCCCCGGTGCTGTGTGCTGGGGTGATGCACACAGGGTGCCACATGCCACCACACAGCTGGTACCACGGCCCCATTGGGCGGGCAGGCGCCGAGACGCTGCTGGCACTGTGCCGCGAGGGCAGCTTCCTCGTGCGGGACTGCGAGACCAGCCCCGATGACTACTCGCTCTCGCTCAGGTGAGCGCAGGGCTGGGGTGGAGTGGAGGGTGGGGGGCACAGGGACAGCCCTGGGGACAACCTAGGCATGGGGGGCATCCTGGGTAGAGGGGCTGGGCTGTCAGCATGGTGCTTGCATCCACATGCTGGCGTGTGTTCACGTGTTCCCCAGTGACGCACGTTGACATGCACCTGCGTGGGCAAGGGGTGGCCATGCCCTGCGCTGCGGGCCTCAGTTTCCCCTCCCCACCTGCAGGAGCAGCCATGGCTTCGTGCACGTGAAGCTCACGCGAACACGGGAGCAGCACTTTGTGCTCGGCCGCGCCGGAGCCGCCTTCCCCTCGGTGCCCGAGGCCGTGCGGCACTACACAGCGCGGGCACTGCCCGTCCGCGGCGCCCGCCACCTCTCCCTGCTCTACCCCGTGGCTGTGCAGCCCCTGTGACCCTCCCCAGCTGTGCCCTCTCCCCAGTCCTGCAGCAAAGCCCCCCCATTAAAAGCCGATGTGCAGCCCCTGCCTGCTGCGTGCTCTGCGGCATGTGGGCATGGTGACGCTCTGGTCCCTCTTGAGGCTCAACTCTATGGTGCCTCCGGGGGAAGGCATGACACCCTCAGGCAGGACGATGTGGTGGCCCTGCCACCGGTCCCATCCTGGTCCCAACACTTGGGTCCTGCCCTTGTGCCCACTCCCACCATCTCCCCAGGAACCCAGAGGTCCAGGTGAGGCGGGGGGGTCCAGATGAGCCCCTATCCCCCACCAGGGGACAAAGCCTGGAGGTGGCACTACCTGGGGTCACCCACCATCGACCGCACACCAGCTCAGCTGCATGATGGGGGGGCTGATGGCACCAGCCCCCCCAGCGGAACCATGGCGGGGGGGAGCAGGTGCTACATGTGCAGTCAGTACAGGCTTTGCATGCTGGCATGGGACGAGGCCGTGGGACCACCGAGTGGCTCCCTTGAAATGGGGGGGCCCCAGCAGCCTGCCGCGTCCCAGCCACATGCTAACCCCCCAGCACACCGGTATGAGCTGCTCATGCTCGGTGGGCAGGTGGGGGGCAGCGGGGGGGCACTGGGTGCTGCAGGGTGGGTGCTGTGCAGATGACAAGCAGGGTGGCAGGGTGCTGCAAAACCCCTTTTTGGGGGCTTTTCCTGCAGAAAGGCAGAGCTGGGGAGGGTGCCCCCCCCAGCTGGGCATCGGCTGCACGCTGGGATTGTCTCAGGGCTGGGGGAGGGTGGGAGGGGGGGTGGGAGGCCCTGTGCCCCCTGCAGCCCCCCTGGTATGTGCTGGTGTCCATCACTGTGGCAGGCGGTGGCAGCTTTGCGGGGCGGTGGGGGTCAACATCTTCAGGCAGATGCCCATGTCTGGGGGGGGCAGTGGGTGCCGAGGGGAACAGGGCTGAGCATGGCCAGCCTTGTTCCCCCCAAGACATGACGCAGTGGCTGGCACGGCCGGGGGGCTGAGGGGGGGCTATTGGGTGCCCCCAGCCCTGGGGGGTGCCTGGGGTGAGCCCAGATGAGCGGGCAGGGGGCGCGGGCATGGGGGTGTGTGGAGTGGGGGGGACACGGGGGTATTTGGGCACGGGGCAGGGTACAAGGGTAGGTGGGCGGGGGGTATTTGGAGGGAGAGGGGCTTGGGGGTGTTTGGGAGGGGGTTAGGATGGGCGGGGGGCAGAGAGGTGCAGGGGTAAATGGGGAAGGGGCATTTGGGGAGGGGGCACCTCCTGGCCTCTGAGTGGGCTTAGGGCCCAGCACAGCCTCACAGGGAGAGCCGGGGGGGCGCTGGGGACACCCCCCCCGGGGCGGCGCGGGGGGGCCCTACCGGGACGGAGGCCCGCACCGAGGGTCTCACCCGCCCCTTGCCGGGGGCGGCGCGGGGCGGTGTGTGTCCGTCCCCGGACTACATCTCCCAGCATGCCGCGGGGCGGGGCCACGCCCCCAGTGGGCGGGGCCGGGGGGCGGGGCGGCGGCGCCGCTCCCCCTTTGTTGGTGGCGGCGGGGCCGAGCGGCGGCGGGGCCGGCCCGGTATGGGCGACCAGGTGGGGCCGGGCCGGGCCGGGCGCGGCGGGGAACGGAGCGGGGGGCGAGGGGGGAGCCGCGGAGGGGGCGAGGGGGGGAAGGAGGAGGAGAGGAGGAGGAAGAAGAAGAAGAAGAAGAAGGGGAATGGAGGAAAGATGAAGGGAGGGATGGAGAGGGAGGGAGGGAGGAAGAGGGGATGAAGGAGGGAGGGAGAGAGAGAGAGGGAGAGAGGGAGGGAGGGAGGGAGGAAGGAAGGAAGAGGGGCTGGAGCGGATGAAGGTCTGGAGGCAGGAGGGATGCGGGGGTTGAGGGCGGTGCGGGAGGGAGGGGTGCAGGGCTGCCCCCCCCGCTGTCCCCCCCCCTGCCCTTGTCGCTCTCACACACACACACTTGCCAAGTCATCCCGCTCCCGCCATGCCCGCTGGCTCCCGGCGCCTGGCACGCCTGGGCCTGGCGGGGGGGGGAGCCGGGGGGGGGCTCGGAGGGGCGGGGGGGGCCGGAGGGCACTGACGGTGGGTTGGGGGGGCCGGGCAGGAGTCTCTGCGGAAGATCATCACCACCTTGGCCGTGAAGAATGAGGAGATCCAGAACTTCATCTACTCCCTCAAGCAGATGATGCAGAATGTGGAGGTACCAGGGAGCCCCCGCCCTCCCCCTGGGGACCCCATCCCCGGCACACACGGGGGTCCCACAGCCGGGGGGGGTGGCCCCCGCTGACGCCCCAGGCGTTGTGACCAGGCCAACTCGTCGCGGGTGCAGGAGGACCTGGAGAGCGAGTTCCAGTCACTGTACACGCTGCTGGACGAGCTGAAGGACGAGATGCTGATGAAGATCAAGCAGGACCGCGCCAGCCGCACCTACGAGCTGCAGGTGGGCGCCCACCCTGCATGCCCCCCGCCGCCACCGGCACCCTCGCCCACCGCTGCTTCTCTCCCCTCCACACCAGGCCCAGCTTGCGGAGTGTGCCAAGGCCCTGGAGAGCTCAGAGGAGCTGCTGGAGGCGGCCAACCAGGCCCTGGAGACAGCTAACCACCATGACTTCCTCCAGGTGCGTCCCCACCGGCGTGGGGGGATGTCCTCGTCCAGCTGCCCCCCATGCTGGGGGTGTCCTGACTCCCCTTCCCCCTTGCTGGCTGGTTCATGCCACCCCGGGGCTGCGCTCACCCTGGGTGGGCACCCTCCTTTCTTTCTGTGCTGAGCACTGGGGCAACGCTGGGCTGGCTGTGCCTGCTGCTGGGGTGGCGGGGGGGCACGCAGACCCCCCAGGTTATCCCCGGCCTGCCCAGAGCTGCCCGGTGCCCCCTTTCTCCTGAGACAAAGGGACACTGGGGGCATCGGGATGCTGTGCCATGGGGGTGCTGTGGCCATGGGGTACCTCAGTGGGGATGCAGGGATGCTGTGCCACAGGGTACCATCGTGGGGATGCAGGGATGCTGTGCCATGAGGGTACCGCTGCGGGGATGCTGTGCCATGGGGGTACCGCTGTGGGGATGCTGTGCCATGGGGGTACCGCTGTGGGGATGCTGTGCCAGGGGGTACTGCAGCAGTGACACAGGGATGCTGTGCCATAGGGGTACCGCTGTGGGGATGCTGTGCCAGGGGATACTGCTGTGGGGATGCTGTGCCAGGGGGTACCGCAGCAGGGATGCAGGGATCCTGTTCTGCTGGGCACCTCAGCAGGGACACGGGCATGCTCTGCCATGCTGGCAGTGGAGCGGAGGTCCGGGCATGCTGCACCGCGCTGGCTCCTGGCACTGCTGTCTCACTCTTTTTTTTCCTCCTCTTTTCCTCTGCGCTCACAAGGCTGCCAAACAGATCAAGGATAGGTACGGCACCCCCGTGCCCCCAGCCCCACTAACCCCCAACCTCCTCCCGGCCAGGGCCCCGCGGCGGGTGGCCCTGTGGGTGCTGGGGTGGCTCTTCCCACCCTTCCCATCTCCCCACGCAGGGCAGGGGCTGGGCAGTCAGGGCTGGGTGGGTGTCTGCCTCCCAGCCTCACTGACCCATGGCCCCGTGTCCCTCGCACAGTGTGACAATGGCACCTGCCTTCCGCCTCTCACTCAAGGCCAAGGTGAGCGACAACATGAGCCACTTGATGGTGGATTTTGCCCAGGAACGCCGCCTGCTCCAGGCCCTTGCCTTCCTGCCAGGTACTGCCCGCGGGTGATGGGGACATGGAGGGACAGGCCACAGTGGGTGGGTTTCTCCTGCTGCAAGGGAAAGGCAGTGCTGGGGGCACAGAGGGCTGTGCCAGCCTGGCAAGGATCTGGCACAGGGACAGGGGTGCAGGGTTTAAGGGCTCTCCTGGGTGCTGCAGGATGAGGTGAGGAGCAGTGGGGGGTGCCAGGCCTGGGGCACCCTGTGGTACCCCATCCAGAGGGTCGAGAAGGTGCCAGGGATGGATGGAGGGATGAGGGGGTTTGGATGCTGTGCCCAGGGGTGCAGCCCGTGCCAGGCTTGGGGTCTCTGGGATCCCACATGTGGGGTCTCTAGGGTGCTGTGCCTGTGGGCCCTTGTGGGTTCCATGCCTGGGGTCCCCGAAGCGCTGAGCCCCTGGGATCTAAGGGCGCCCTGGGGGTGCCTCGGGGTGCTGGGGACACCGTGGCTGGCAGGAGGGCTGCAGTGGGTGGGGGGACACTGGCACAGCTGTTCCTGCGGGCAGTGCCCAGCACCCCCGAGATCGATCTGGCGGAGTCACTGGTGGCCGATAACTGTGTGACACTGGCCTGGAGGATGCCCGACGAGGACAGCAAGATAGACCACTACGTGCTGGAGTACCGCAGGACCAACTTTGAGGGGCCGCCCCGCGCCAAGGAGGACCAGCCCTGGATGGTGGTTGAGGGCATCAAGGGCACCGAGTACACCCTCTCCGGTGAGGGCACAGGGGCAAAACCAGCCCCAGGTGTGCCAGGCTGAGCAGGCACCATGGGTGGCAGGGGGCTGGGGCTGTCCCAGGGGGCTGGGTGGCAGTGCCAGGCTTTGTAGGGGACATGGAGGTCGCCGATACTCCCCCCATGCCCAGCTTTGTGACCCTTCTGTGCCCACAGGGCTGAAGTTTGACATGAAGTACATGAATTTTCGGGTACGGGCATGTAACAAGGCTGTGGCAGGCGAATTCTCCGAGCCGGTCACTTTAGAGACAAGAGGTGGGTACCGGCAGGGTGGCAGAGCATCCGTCACCCCCCATGCCACCCCATGTTACCCCTTCCCAAGCGTGCCAGGGTCCATGGCCCCTTGGTGCCAGGCGAGGGGGGTGACGCGCTGATGGTGGCTGTCCCCAGCTTTCATGTTTCGGCTGGACGCCAGCACGTGCCACCAGAACCTGCGGGTGGAGGAGCTCAGCGTAGAGTGGGACGCCACGGGGGGCAAGGTGCAGGATGTCAAGGCACGTGAGAAAGACGGCAAGGGCAGGACGGCTTCGCCCGCCAACTCGCCTGCCAGGTAATGTCATCCCCCCTTGTCACCCCAGCATTGCCCCCCCCCCCCCCCCCCCCCCCCCAGGTAATGCCCACCCACCCCTCCTCGCTGGCGTCCGTCTGTCCTAGGGTGGTGCAGTCACCCAAGAGGATGCCCTCAGGGCGTGGGGGCAGAGATCGCTTCACCGCCGAGTCCTACACGGTTCTGGGTGAGAGCTGGGGGCACCCACTGGGTGCTGGTGGAGACCCTGCAGGCACCCGGGGGTGCAGGTGGGGGCATGGAGCAGAGGAGAGGGTGGCCCTGGGGGCACAGGGGTGATGTAGGTGGGCATGGGGCACCCAGAGGGACCTGCGGGGCTGGGGTCAGGATGGGGCACCCATGGGTGCACAAGGCAGAGCCGTGCCCCGTGCCTGCAGGTGACACGCTGATCGATGGTGACGACCACTACTGGGAGGTGCGGTACGACCGGGACAGCAAAGCTTTCGGCGTGGGGGTGGCATATCGCAGCCTGGGCAAATTTGACCAGCTGGGCAAGACCTCGGCCTCCTGGTGCCTCCACCTCAACAACTGGCTGCAGGTCAGCTTCAGCGCCAAGCACGCCAACAAGGCCAAGGTGCTGGACGTGCCCGTGCCCGACTGCATCGGTGTCTACTGCAACTTCCATGAAGGTGGGTGCAGGATGGGGTGACAATCAGGCAGCCTTGGGGGTGGGCACAGGGACTGCCACCAACATGGGCACCGCCAGCACCAGCTGGTCCTCCACCATGGGCATTGCCACCACCACCCTGGACACTGGCATGTCCAGCACCACCACGGGCATCAGTATGTCCATCATGGACATTGCCACCATCATGGGCACCAGCGTGTCCACCATGGGCTCCAGTGGTGTCCATCGCTACTACCATGGGCATTAGTATGTCCACCATGGGCATTGCCACCACCACCATGGACATCAGCATGTCCAGTGCCACCACCATGGGCACCAGCGTGTCCACCATGGGCATTGCTACCACCATGGACACTGTGCTGAGGGTCTTCAAGTTCGGTGCCCACCCCCCACGCCCCACCCCTGTGCCCACAGGGTTCCTGTCTTTCTACAACGCCAGGACCAAGCAGCTGCTCCACACCTTCAAGGCCAAGTTCACACAGCCAGTGCTGCCTGCCTTCATGGTAAGGGGCCAGCAGGGCTGGGCAGCGCTGTGGGGCTGCCGCTGGTGGGGTTCAGCCCCCCCAAGCCCTGTGCCCCCCCAGCCAAGCCCCACTTCTGTGCCCGCAGGTCTGGTGCGGCAGCTTCCACGTCTCCTCGGGCTTGCAGGTGCCCAGCGCGGTGAAATGCCTCCAGAAACGCAACAGCACGGCCAGCAGCTCCAACGCCAGCCTGCCCTAGAGCCGTGCCCCCCGCAGGCACCCCCCAGGCGAGAGCACTGAATGTACCCCCCACCCCCCATCCACTGCACTGGCAGGGCTGTGCCAGCCCCTGGAGCTGGGGTGCACCAGCACCCCCGGCCCCGCCAGCTGACCCCCCCACTCTGTGCCACCCCCCACGTTGCTGGCACCGGGCTGGGCACGTCACCCCTCGCCATCGAGAGCTGCTTCTGGCCTGAAGAATAAACTGGGATGTAGGTGTGACGCGGCCGTGGCTGGGGCACGGGGCAGCGGGGGGCACCAACCCCGGGGGGGGAGGGGGGATTTGGGGGTGGGTCCCGGTGCCACCCCCATGGCACAAGGAGCTGGGACGGTGCTGAGCATGGCAGTGCCTTTGTTCAGGATGGCACCTGGGGTGATGCCCCCCCTCCCAGTATATGGGTTGGGGGTCCACTGCTGCCCCTGGCTGGGCTGTGCTGTCTGCATCCCCCCTCCCCCGGGGGTGCCTGGGCGGGGGGGGGGGGGGGGGGCTGGGAATGGCTTTGCCCTGGGGGGGGGCTACTGCTGCCCTAGCTGGTCCCTGGTACGAAGCAGGGGGGCCAGCAGCCCCCCTGTGCTGACACCCGTCAGTCTGCAATGAGAGCTCGGCGCAGCTGCAGCTTCTTGGCAAGCTCCTCCGCCATGCCTGGGCCTGGGGGGGGCACTGCCTGGCAGGGGACCCCGGCAGCTGGGCCCCCTCCCACCCCCCCCAGCCGCTGACCCCAGAGGAACCACCGTGCTCACTGCCCTCTTCCCTGCCAGCCAGTGACAGCACCCAGGCATCTGGATCCTGCCCCCCCCCATTTCCCCCATCCCCAGCGCTGGGACCCAGGCACCTGGGACCCCCTCACCGTGATCGTGGGGTGGCAGCGGGGCTGGGGGAGGCAGGCCGGGGCACGGAGCTCTGGGGGTCTCGCTCACCTACAGAGAAGGTCAGAGGTCTACATGGGGACACACTCCCTGCCTCAGTTTCCCCCAGCCCAGCTGGCCTCGCCCTGCTCATTCATGTAGGTCCGCTCCTCTGAGATGGCCCCAAATGGGGGGGGGGTCCTCCGAGCCCCCCCGGGGGCTGCAGTACAGGGTGATGGGGGCTCAGGAACAGCTTCAGCACATGGGGGCAGCTGAGCGGGGGCACGGGGGGCAGCCAAGGGGGCTCACACACACCTCCCCCCGCCCCGGGTCTTCTCCCTGTTCTCACCATCTGTCTCTACGAACTCGCAGAGTGGGGCGGGGGGTGTCACGGACCCCCTGCCTGCCCCTGACACTCCCAGCCCCCCCAGACCTCCGTGCCAGGCTGTGACACCCCGGCAGTGATGCCCACCCCCAATCCCATCTGGCAGGTGCCCCCCAGCCACCGCTACCACTGCCACCGCCGTCCTGCCAGACCCCCGACCCTGCTGAGCCCCCGGAGCCCCCCATGCCCCCCAACCCGGGGGCTGTGCTCCCGCTGCGGGGGCTGCAGGCTGACCCCAGCCGTGCCACCCTGGCCATGCTGGTCCCCAGTACATCCCAGTGAGAACGAAGCCCCCCCCGCCCATCCCCTGGCCCACCCGACTCACTGGGGCAGCGGTGGTTCGGGGGTCCTGGGGGAGGTGGTGGGGGTCCCGGGGGTGGCCTTGCGGTCCCACTCCACCCCCTCCGGGAGCTGGAAGACGTGGCCGGGCAGCAGCGCATCGGGGGGGGGGGCAGCACCACCGGGACCCCCCCCCCTCGGGGCCAGCACCCTGTGCCCACCTCCGCCATGGTCAGGATGAGTCCCCGCCACACCTGCGCCTCCCAGCTCGCCGTCTGCGGGGGGGACACCCAATGGCACGCGAGGGTGGCTTGTCTCCTGCACCCTCTGTGTGTCCGCAGCCTTTCCCTCATGCCCCCCTCCCCCGCCTCTGCATCCCCCTAAGCCTGCCCCCTGCCCCCATAACCCTGTCCCCGCTTCTGCATCCCCTGTACCCCCGAATCCTGCCTCCTGTGCCCCCCAGTGTCCCCTCAGTCCCCAAACCCTGCACCCTGCACCCCCCCACGCCACTGTATCCCCCTGAGCTGCCAAGCCCTGACCCCCCCAACCTGCACATCCCCACCCGTGCCCTCCACCGTGTCCCCAGCCCCCTCTGTCCCCCAACACCCACCCAACACTGCCCCCCCCCCGGTCCCCTCCACGTCCGTCCGCTACCCTGCGCCCCCAGCGTCCCCCGGTGCCGGTGTCCGTCAGTCGTCGTCCCCCGCCCCGTGTGTGTGTCGCCTCCCCCGGTGCCGGTCCACCCCCCCAACATGTGTGTGTGCCCACTCCCCCCCGGCCCCCGGTGCCGGGTCCCTCCCCCCCCCCCCCCCGTGTGTGTGTGTCGCCCCCCCGATACCGGTGTCCCCCCCCGCTCCGATGTGCGTGTGTGTCGCCCCCCCGGTTCCGGTGTGCCGCCCCCCTCGATTCCGGTGTCCCCCGTCCCCCCCCCCCCGATGTGTGTGTGTGTCGCCCCCCCGGTGCCGGTGTCGCTCCCCCAGGCGGGGCGGGGCGCGCGGGGCCGCCCCATCACGTGGCGCCGCCGCGCGCACCGGGGAGGCGGGAGCGGCGCGAGCGCAGCATGGCAGGTAGGGGCGGGGGGCACCGGGCACGCACGGGCACCCCCCGGCCGGGGACGCGCGCACCGTGCGCGCACACGCACACATGCGCGCGCACCGCGCCCCCGCCGCCCCCCCGGGGTACGCGCCCCCGCGCACATGCACCTGCGCGCGCGCGCCTCCCGCACACACGTGTGGCCCCGCGCGTGCTCACAGCCACGCGCACGCGGGGCACGGGCACGCGGGACCCTGGGCGCGCGCCGGGCCCGGGACCCCGCGGGTGGGGACAGCCCCGCCCCCCCGCCCCCCCCCCCCGCCCCCCCCCCCCCCCCGGGCTCCCGGCGTCGGGGGACACGCGGGGCTGGGGGGACGAGCCCCTGTCCTCTGTGTGCCCTGGCCCCCAGCCGTGGCCCCACGGCCCCATGTCTCACAGCCCCCATGTCCCACACCCATGTCCCCTTGTCCTTTGTCATCATGTCCCTGTGTCCTCACACCGCTGCATCTCCCCCCCGCCCCTGGCAGTGTACCCCATCCCCCTGTCCCTGTGCTCACCCCCTGCTGTGACCCTGTGTCCCCTCTGTGTCCCTGCATGCTTGTGCCCCAACATCCCCATGGCATCATCTTCATGCCCCCGTGTCCCTGTGCAGCCCTGTCCCGGTGTCCCCACCTGCAGGCAGACATGAGGGGGACACACCCAAGGGTGCTCTTGGGGGGACACCCAGGGGTGCTGCCCCCAGGGAGGACCCCACATGGCATGTGTCCCCCCCGCAGCGCTGGTGGCCACGTCCCCCGGCGGGGATGAGTGCCTGGAGGAGGACGAGGACGAGCTGGAGCCGGGGCTGGACGAGGCGGAGGCCGAGCCGGAGGCCGGGAGTGGGGCCAAGGTGGCAGGGGACACCCGGGGCGCCGTGCTCACCCGCCGCGGCATCACCCTCCGCGTCCTGCTCCGCGACGGGCTCCTCGAGCCGGCCCGTGGCGTCCTCTCCATCTACTACCTGGTGAGCCTGACCGGCGCGGGGACACAGCGTGGGGATTGGGTTGGGGGACAGCGCACAGGGGACAGGGATGGGGGACAGGGCACAGGGGTGGGGGACATGGGACAGGGAGGGGGGACAGGGCACAGGGATGGGGGACAGGGATGGGGAAGAGAGATGGAGGACAGGGTGCAGGGACAGGGGACGGGGGACAGGGGTGGGGCATAGGGCATGGGGACGGGGCACAGGGCACTGGTGGGTGCCCCCCCCGGCTCACCCCACACTCCCCAGGGCAAGAAGTTCGTGGGGGACCTGGGGGCGGACGGGACCATCACGTGGCAGGAGACGGGGCAGGTCTTCAACTCGCCCAGCGCCTGGGCCACCCACTGCAAGCGCCTGGTGAACCCCGCCAAGAAGTCGGGGTGCGGGTGGGCGTCCGTGCGCTACAAGGGCCAGAAGCTGGACCAGTACAAAGCTGCGTGGCTGCGCAAGCACCAGCCCAACGTGCCGCCTGCCGAGGAGGTGGGTGGGCTGCCCCCCCCAGCCCCCTGCCAGGGACCCCCAGTGTGGGTGGCAGGATGGGTGCCAGCCCTGTGCTGCCGGCAGAGCCTGGCCAGTGAGGGCGAGGAGGAGGAGATGCCTGAGGATGAAGAGGAGGAGGCGACGAGGGAGGGTCGGGCGCCTGTGCCGGAGCTGGCGGTTACCAAAAAGCTGGAGGAGAGGAGCAAGAAACAACAATGCAAGAGCCTGGCGGAGCCGGCGGGGATGGGTAAGGTGGCACGGGGGTCCCGCGGGACCCCAGGCAGCTCGGCGGCGGTGACGGGGCATTGTGCTTCGCAGATCACGGCCCCCCGGCGAAGCGGTTGGAGAGCAAACCCCGGGTGCCCGTCCGCTACTGCACCCTGGGCACCCGTGACTCGGCCAGGTAGGGTGTGACAGGGACCCCAGCCCCACGGGTGCCACCCACAGGCACAGGAGGGGCTGGGGGCAGCGGTGGCAGAGGGGTTGCGGCTCTTCCAGGAGCCCCCAGACCCTGGTGGAGGTGACATCGTTCGCCGCCATCAACAAGTTCCAGCCCTTCAACGTGGCCATTTCCAGCAACGTCCTGCTGCTCCTGGTGCGTCCCCTCCCCGGGGAGGGGAGGACAGGCTGGGACAGCTCTAATGGCACTGGGGACACCTGCAGGGAGGGGGAGTCATCCTGTGCCCCCCCCCCCGTCCCCGTGTCACTTCGGGGCCAAACTGTTGATTTTAACCTTTTCCTTTAGGACTTCCATAGCCACCTGACGCGGAGCGAAGTGGTGGGCTACCTGGGGGGGCGGTGGGACACCAACACACAATGTAGGTAGCGGGGTGGGGGGGTCCCCCCTTGCCCAGCCCACAGCAGAGCCACCCACCCCTGTGCCCGCCCCCCCGCAGTGCTGACGGTGCTGCGAGCCTTCCCGTGCCGGACCCGCCTGGGCGATGCCGAAGCTGCCGGTGCCGTGGAGGAGGAGGTAAAGCAGCGCCGGGGGGTGTGGGGTGTGGGGGTCCCGGGGGACCCGTCCCCACGGCACCTGCCCACCCCAGATCTGCCAGAGCCTGTTCCTGCGGGGGCTGTCGCTGGTGGGCTGGTACCACAGCCACCCCTTCGGCCCCGCACTGCCCTCCCTGCACGACATCGACGCGCAGATGGATTACCAGCTCAAGCTGCAGGGCAGCGGCAACAGCTTCCAGCCCTGCCTGGCTCTCATCTGCGGTAAGCGCCCGGTCCCCACCATGCCGGGGGTGCTGGGGCTGCGGCCCCCCTGTGTCAGCCCCACCTCTCCCTCCCAGGACCCTACTATCATGGCAACCCCGGCGTGGAGTCCAAAATCGCACCCTTCTGGGTGATGCCGCCGCCAGAGGTGGGTGGCTGCCGGTCCCGCGGGGCAGGTATTTGGGGTGGGGGTGGCCCCAGTGCCGTGGGGTGACCCCTCTGCGCCGCTCCTCTGTCCTCCAGCAACGGCCCAACGACTACGGCATCCCCATGGATGTGGAGGTGGCTTACATCCAGGATGGATTCCTCACCAACGACGTCCTGCAGGAGATGGTGAGTGTGGGGTGGGGGCCCCGAAAACCCCGTCCAGCCCAGCAAGGACCCCGGCCCCATTGGGGGCTGGCTGAGCTTCTGCCACCCATCATCCCCCTCCTGCCCTTAGCCCCAGTGACGGTGACAATCCCTCCTCCATCCCCACGGTGCTGCCGAGGTCTGGGTGCCGGGCGGGAGGCACGTGCCCAGGCTCGGGGCAGCCCCGGTGCCTGCAGCCCCTCTCTTCCCCCCCACCCCAGACGCTGCTGGTGGAGTTTTATAAGGGAGCCCCCGACCTGGTGAAGTTCCAGGAGCTGTGGAGTCAGGATCAAACCTACCTGGACAAGCTAAAGGTGAGCAGGGGTCTTCCTCCGCTGGGCTTGGGGGGAGGGGGGCTGGAGCTGGAGCTTGAGCTGTGGCCACCCCGGTGTGTTAATTAACCGGGCTGCGTCCCCATCTCAGGGCTCCCTGGCATCCCGCACCCCCAAAGACCAGAGCTTCACCCACGTCCTGGAGCAGATCTACAGCCTCCTCAAGCTCAGCAGCTGAGGGGCTGGGAGCCCCCCCTTCGGTTCGGACCAGGTGCCTTCCCAGCAGCCAGGGCTCGGCTCGGCAGCCCCCCCCCCCAGCCCCAGGGGCTCACCCAGCCCTGGCGTGGGGCAGCACTGCGGGGACACCGCATCGCCTGCTGCTACAGGGGACTCGCCCGAGGGGTCCCGGGACCCCGCTGGCTCCTGCCCTGCCCCCACGGGGCAGCGGTGGAGGGGAGGGTGGTGGTGGTGGTGGGAGTCTCGGCTGTTAAGTTGTTTGTGGAAGTGGTAGTTGATTAAAGAGCAGTTCCTGAGAGGCGGCCGGCGTGCGGCTCTGCTGGCTCGGGGACATCTTGCTGGGATGGTGCCAGTGGCCTCATGGGCTGCAGTCACCATCCAGCTGCCTGTTCTGGGGGGCTGAACCAGGGGGACATTGATCCAGGGCTGCTCCTCCAGCCCACTGTGCCCCCCCGCAGCCCCGTCTCGCAGCCACAGAGGACGCAGTCATTAGAAAGAAGAAAACATTTAATACTTTCATTCAGAGATACAAGTCGAGATTTGTGGGTCATCTTTTTTTTCCCCTAAAAACCAGGAGAAACCATTACAAAAACCCCAAACCATCTAGCAGGTTGTCCCAACTGACAAAACGCATTTCAATCCACCTGAGCAGGAGCCAGTGTTCCCAGGATGTGACCCCTGTCCCCACTGGGAAGGGGACAAAGGTGAGGGCCCTGGGGGCACTGGTCCCTTGGGCTCCCTGTGCTGTTGGGATCAAGGGGGGAGCTGCCTTGTGCCCCCCCCAGTCTGGGACTGGGGTCACTGGTCAGCCCGCTCGGAGCACAGTGTGGCAGGGGACTGGACACACATTGACATGCACGGTTAAAATCATTAAAAAAGGGCTGTGGAACTGTGACGGGAGCCGGGAACAGCAGGGACAGGGATGTGCTGCAGCATGGGCCTGGTGCGGAGCTGGGGCTCAGCCCCCGGCCAGGTGAGGAGGAGGAGAGATGCTGGAGCCCGGCCAAGGCTGAGGAAGAGGGAAAGAAACCACTTTTCTAGCAAGGAAAACCACGGAGTCAAGAGAGATGGGGCGAGCGCTGCTGCTGCTGGACCCCACCCTGACCCTCACAATAAGGAAGATGCAGGGATGCTTGGGGCTGGCAGAAGTGGTGCTGAGATGTATGATACCTTTTCCCACCAAACACAGTGGCCGAGGGGCACGTTGCCCACCCCCCCCAGGAGGGTGGCTGTGGGGCAGAGACAGGGGGCACAGCAAAGGCACGTGAGGATCAGCCGAGCTCCAGTCCCACAGCCACGATCCCTGGTCCTGTGGCACGGGGTGCTGGTGGCTCCCTGGGGATGGTGCAGAGCCTCAGAGAGGAGACACAACCTACTGTGCCCCATGGTGGGCAGACCCTGGGCTGCGGCCCAGCTCCCACCACCCCCAAATTATCCCCCAACTCTGACAGACTCGGTGTAGAGTTTGTAGTAGGAAAAGCCCAAGGTCCAGATGCAACCTGGCCTAAAATACTTAAAAATCAAGGGCAGAAGGGAGCAGCCACCCCCTGTGGAGCTGAGCTCTGCAGGGAGGGGGCACAGGGCCAACAGCAGGCAGGGGACATCCTTGCTGTGTCCCTCTGGGGCAGGCAGGGACTGCACAGAGCCCCCGACAGGGCTCAGCACCCGCACCGCGGGGCTGGCTTAGTGTTTGATGGGTGGTGTAGTGTTGCTGTGCCACAGCATCCCTCCCTGGAGCCCCCAGGAGCGAAAGAGCCAGGTCCTGCATCGGTGCTGGGCTGTAGGGAGGCTGGGCACCCGTGGGGGAGGGGTAGTGTCAAGGTCTCACCCCTTGGTGATGCTGGGGGTTGCTTTGTCCCCTGCCACTGTGCCACATGTCTCCGTGCGCTGATGCTCAGCGTGAAGGACGCATCCTGGCTCTCCCACCTGGCTCATCCGGATGCTTGACCCAAAGGAAAAACAAAAACTGGACAGGGAGAGGCCTGTGACAATCGTACAGCCCGGGGGGGGGGGACACCTGGCAGGGCGCGCAAAGTACCGAAGTTCAAGCACCAGAAGGACAAAAAAAAAAAAAAAAAATTAATTAAAATAACCAAATTCAAGGGGCTGGGGGGGGCCATTTGACCCTTCTGGCTTGTTCCCTGGTGGCAATCTCGCCCCGAGGTGATGCAGAGATAGCACGGCCCCACTGCCGAGGGCGGGCCGGTGTCGGGATGGAGGTGGAATGGAGCTCGGCCCGCGCCGGGAGCGGGGACAGAAGCCATGCCGTTCACTGAGGTAGCGGAACCAGCACTTCCACGTAGTTGAGGGGGAAGAAGCCCGACTGGCCATTGATCATGCCCTCGTACCAGTTCTCGTCGATCTGGTTGGTGAGGGTGATGACGTCCCCTTCCTTGAAGCCCAGCTCACCGTCGTTCTCAGGTTCGAAGTCGTAGAGAGCCTTGCAGCAGGGCTGGTCCAGGGGGGCTGTGGGGAGAGGCGAGGGGCAGAGGTGAGCCGGACCCCCACACACCATCCCCTCAAGCCCCCAGCTCCGCCGATGCCAGGGATTCCTGCCGGGGATCAGCGGCTCCGCCAGGGCCGGGCTCCCACAGCTGGTTTCACAGCCCAGCTCTGCCCTGCGCGGGGAAACTGCCCCTTCGCCCTGCCCGGCGCTGCTAGAGCACTAACTCAGCACGAACCCCTCACCGGCTTTCAGCCCACAAGCTCCTCTGCTGTCTTGCTCCAACCACCTCCTTCGTGACCTTCTCCCAGAGCAGCCCCCTGCCCCCAGCCCCCCATCCTGCCTGCTCCTGCTCCGAGCTGTTCCCACCGCCACGAGACCACCACGCTGGAAACCAGGCGGCGAAAAGCCGTGTTTGTCCCCAGAGATGAGGGAAGCTGCTGGGTCAGACATGAGGACATGGAGGACCACCCCGGGGGTCCCTCTGCTTTACAGGGGTCACCTTGACTCTGTGGGCGACGGGAGGGAGAGGACTACCCCTGCCTCCCTGAGCACAGAGCTTCAATTAGCAGCCCCCCTGCCCCCCCCCCCAAAAAAATGGGGAGAAACCCAGTCTTCTTCCCCCATCTCAGCTCCACGATTTAAGCATCAGACTTTCTGACTGCAAAAGGGATTTTTTTGTAGCCGGGAAAGCTGCTGCTTGCTCTGTCTTTGTGCTAACGTTTTGGGATGAGCAGGCACTCGGCTTTGCACCTGCAGGGATCCTGCTGGAAGGGGACCAGGCGAATACAGACCACCAGGGTCTGCAGGGCCCCCGCTCCCCTCCCCGTTGCCCTGTGGCTCTGCACTAGCACTCTCCCAACCAGGGCAAGGGGAACGGCACGACCAGCAGCCAGCACATCTGCTCTGCTGAATACCCACAGCAAGAAAGGACCAAGCATGAGAAGAGAACTCTGAAAACACCGAAAGCGGCAGCCAAGCAGATTCACGGTTTTGAAACAACTCCCCAAAATACCAGGCTGGTCCCACCACTGTGGCTCTTTCCCTATACCAGGCTCCTCAAGTCCTCCTGCCTCCTTGCTGCGCCACCACGAGCTTTCCCCACCGCAACGGCTCTGAGCCACAGACCCAGCCTGGCCTTGGGACCCCAAGGGGTCCCTTCAGCAGGAACGCTGACCCACGGACCCCACGTCATCCCAGGAACCCATCCGAGGCTCCCTGCTGCCCAGCTGGGACCACCAAACCTGCTCAGCATGCTGAGGCTCTGCCTGCTCCCCCCAGCCCTCAGCAGCAGGGTATGAGGGGCAGCACGAGTAGGGGTGGGAGAGATCCAGGCTGGGTGCTTGGAACAAGAGTGGGGTAATCCTCAAGGTGTCTGATGCCTCATGGAAAAGCATCTGATCACTGTGGCCTCACGCAGGACATGCCTGTGTGATGGTAGCTGCTACAGCTCCTCCGGGTGAGTGACGACCCCAGCTTTGGCGTGGTAAATACCAGTATAGCGTGGCTGTTTTAATTTGGGGCTTAGCTTAAGGCTTAGCTTAGCTTAGCTGTTCTGCTGGCCAGGCTCAGCACGGAGGTATTAGCGGCTCCAAGCAGCAGCATCACGGAAGGAGAAGCGAGGAGGGATGGGGAGAGATGGTCACACATCATGCAGTGCAGAGGGAGGAAACTCACGGATACTCCTGACGGAGGCCCGGGACGGCTTGTCGGATCGGAAAGAGGAGGAAGCTGCTTCCAAACAAAAAGAGACATGCTTAAACCAACGTGAACTGGAGAGAGGGAAAGGTAGGGCCCAAAGGGAGGATCTGTGAGGAGAAACAGGGCAGCCCACATGCTGTGTTAGAAACCTGCCTGCCTCGCTGGGACCAGGGAGGGACAAATGCAGCATGATGGAAGACAGGGAGGGAGCGAGAGATGATTCATTTTTGCTGTCTGCCACTGCTGGCACTGACCGGGCACCACACGCCAAGTGGCCTGGGCTGCAGACCCCGCTGGGACATCCCCAAGCCAATATAACAAAGGCTGCTGAGCCCCAAGAGAAAACAGCCCAAGTCTAGAGGCATTTCTGACGTTTTTCAGAGCCACCAGCTCGTGCAGGCACATCCAGCACACCAGAAACATCACTTCCAGGCAGAGCAGCTCCCCTCCAGCCCCAAGAGGCTGCTCCAGAGGCACCCGTGTGCGCACGCAGGGGACAACTTTACCTGAGACTTTGGGGGTAGGATTGCAAGAGAAGCCCCCGTTAGATTGGTCAGTGTCTCCAAAGTCGTATGTCTCCCTGGGTTTGGGCTTGTACTCCCGCTTGGGACGTGAGGAGGCCTCCCTCATTCTGGAGGAAGGAAAAGAAATGTGGATAAAGTGAAATGTGAAACAGAATATGATATCAACGTGGTATCTATCCTCCTCAGTGGCCATGCAAAGTTGCAAATTGGTTTGTTGCCAAGAATCTGCACAACACACTGCACTGGGGTGTTCTGAAGATGGATCTTGCCCAGGGTTTGGGACCTTGCCCTTGGAGAGGGCCACATGCCCCAGGCTTCGCTAAGGCATCCCAGGCAGTTCAGGCCAGCAGAGGACACCCGTGCTGCAGTTTGAAAGCTCACACTTGGCAGGATCCTCCCAGTTCTTCTTAATTCAAACCAGACCCAGCACCCACTCAGCAGTTTCTTCCACAAGGGAAGAACAGCAGTGCAGCATTGCCAAATTGCCCCAAGAAGCGGAGAGGCTGCCCTGGCTCTGTCCAAGCCACCCTGTGCCAGGTTGAGGAAAGCACGTCCCCGGCTCTGCAGGGCAGCCCCAGATGCAACAAAGCCATCTCTCCTTCCTTGGCCGGGGCTTGGGAAGACGCTTGCTCAGGTTTGACAGAGCAGCAAGAAGAACGACTGTGCGAGTCATGGCAGTCGTGTGAAACAGCTCACTCGGTATTTCAACAGCACCCCTGTGTTTCTTGGCACCTTGGCAGCAACCACACATTCCCCACGGCTGCTGCAGAGGTCAGGCACTCGAGGAGAGGCAGGGAGAGGAGCAAGACCGGGCAGCTCTCTGGCTCTCCCTGCTCTGGTGTGCCAGACGCCTGTCTGCCTTTCACCAACTCCTGTGGCTCAGAACTCCAGAGCACAGGTGGCGGGATCTGCCAGGAGACCACCATGCAGGGAGGAGGGAGAGCAGGGCTTGCTGGAAAACAAGGGTTCTGGTGGGGAGCTCACAGAGCCTGCCTTTAACAAGGTGATGGAGGTGTTCTTCCACTGGCCTGTGGCCACCACATCGTCCCACCACGTTACATTCACCTCCTGGTCTTCAGAACTACTGGGAGCCCTGGACAGGGCCACGACCACGGCCACTGCCCAGGTACGCTCCTTAACCACAGCTGAAGCTCATGGCACAGAGACTCTAGGCTAGGCAGTTCCAGGTGACACAGGGTGACAGCTGAGCCATCTGCTCCAATAGCACGATGCAACTTCTGACTCGATCCCGGGTCTGGCCACGAGGCACTTCGTGGGGGGCACTCCCACGCTCAGCACCCCCAGTGCCAGGAGCTGTGAGCCCTGCCATGAAGGGGATCCCACCCTCCTTCAGCCCTGCCGAATTCACCTCCAGCCGCGCCGGGAGCAGCGCCCCCGGATTCAGGCAGGGCTCAGCCCAGCAGAGGCGAGCTGCCCGTGGTGCAAGCACGGAGGTTTTGTTTCAAATGCCAGAATGTGCCCATCACTGAAAGCACGTTGTGCAGCTGGCATCGCTCCCTCCAGCCCAGAGGAGGTCTGTATTGAAGCTCTAGCGACTGCAGCTTTACCACCAGAGGACTGATTGAGGGGGAGAGTCAGGTATTTACAGACAAGCGTCACAGGGAGAGCTTGTGGCTGTGAAAACTGAGAGTGCCTTCAGCACCCTGGGACTCACCTGCGTTTGAGTTTTTCCGCAAGCTCATCCAGGATCTGCACTGCCTGCCTGTGGTAGTCCAGCTGGGCGTCCACCAAGGCTGAGAGCTGGCTCACCTGCTCGATCTGCGAGAATCACACCAAGGTGGGATGAATGGCTCTCCCCAGCTGAGAACAGGAGACTCCTGCATTGCGCATGGGGGCTGAGACCATACCGGGGAATGTGTACGAAGGGCAACTTCCCTGGGGAGATGAGGAGAAGGCTTGGGATTTCAGACACCAGAGGTCGGGCACTGGCTGAGCTCAGCAGGACAGAGGGCACCTCCTACCGCACTCTGGGCTTTGCTAGCTGTTCAAATCCTCCCCAAGTAAGCTGCATTACCTGCCCAAACTCTCTCGCACCAACACACTGAGAAGAGACCCACCTGGTACAAGCCACAGCCTCTCCTCTGGCCAAGGGCTTGATCAGGAATGAGAGACTACAGAAAGGATAAGAGGCCTGCCAAGCCACGTGCTGGGCGCTCAGATCTGGGTTTTCAGAGAGCAAAACCACACTTGCAAGAACAAGAGTGGAAATCAGCGTCTAACTTCTGCGTCCCTCAAGAGATTCCACCCTCGTGTACACAGGAACATGCAACCCACCCGGCAGCTCGCAGCCCGGGGCAGAGGAGCCCCATGCACTCACATCAGTTTCTAGGAGGTTGTGCATACTGGTCTCTGCTACTTCCTTGGACTCTTCAAATTTCTCCATGGCCTGTCGAAGTTCCTCATCGGGGATTTTGCCCTGTCGTTTCTTCTTGTAGTCAAAGTCCAAGCGTCTGCCTTCCAGCTTCTTGAGATGGTGCTGGGAAGAAGACGGTTATGAACAGTAAAGGAAAAGAAGGAAAAGCCAGAGACTGGCAGCAGCCAAGCTCTCCCGCTGGGAAGGCAGCTCTAGTTACAGGCCAACTTCATTCGCTTCAGAAACCTGATCTCGGAGCACACACGTCTGTGGCTCCCACCTTTGTTCAGACTCCGGAGAGGCTCCAGGATGTGATGGAGAGCTGCATGGCAGGGCTGCTGCGAGGCGGCAGGGAGGAGTGGACCATCCGGACTCAGTCTGGCAGAGGATTACTGCTGCAGAGGCTTATTACTAAGAAAAAACCCTCAACAAATTGGCACGGTGATGTGACTTCACCCCCTTCTAGCCAAGAGCTGGAGGAAAACACTGCAGGAAGCAGCCTGGGTCTGTTCCCCTACGCAAGCCTTTCGGCAAGATGAAGAGCTGGCCCACTACTTTCAGCTCCCCAGGAGCAACAGGGATCTCTGGAAATCAGGAACTGGGATGCAGGTTCTGCACACTGCATCCCCTGACTGCTTAGGGCAGAGCTGCTTAAATCAGCGCTATGGCAGCCTGCAGAATTGGAGTACAGGTAAGTACTAGTACTTAACAGCAGTTGGCGGTTATTTTATCTGGGCCACCACTGTAAGGAAAACTCAGTCGAGAGTGCTGCCTTGGGAATTAACAGCTTGGGATGGATCCTATTGCAAAGCCTGGCCCTACTTTGCAGTCTTGTCCCTACAACAGCACACGGGAGTTACCAAGCTCCATGTCTCCCCAGCGAGGCACCGAAGGGCCTTCCTGAGATGCTGCATAAGAGACCTAGAAGGAAGCTTGCTCACAGCTTGGAAGTTATAAAACCCAGGCTACTAACAGAACAGAGCCGACAGCTGTAAAGTTTAATGCCAGGCAGCCCAAATGTAACAGGGCTGGGAGCTCACAGCACAATGAACCAAACCCAGCAAGGCCAGAAGGCACATTGGGATGTACTCCCACAGCATCCTCCATAAAACGTGGCAAACGGAGAACCACTGAAACCTGCGTCCAGCCTTATGAGCTGCTCAGGAGCAGCAGCAGCAGCAGTGCTGAGCAGGGAGGAAATACTAGTGACCCCAGCGAGTCCCAGCGAGAGAAGGCACGCACAGGGCAGGCGAACAGACGTGATACTTACACGAGTCCTTGGTTCCCACCATGACAGAGCAAGCAGTTACATGCACTAGTAGCCAGAAGAGGCCAGAAATGAAAGAGATGATGAGGAGAGAAAACCACTGAGGTATTTACCTGGATCTCTTTCAGGTCTTTGTCACACAGGTTCTGAAGGGGATCGATAAAATTTTGTTTGACTTCAATATCCAGCGAGTCCTTCACTTCAGCCAACCGCTTCATAGATTCACCAGCATCAAGAAGCGCATCGCCTTCGAGTGAGAAAAGGAAGGGAAGAGAAGAGGAGAAGGGAGAAGGGGCCAGCCAGTTAAACAGAGCTGAAGTCTGTGGCGGCTGCATGCAGGGCCGTTCTGCCAAGACACCCAGCGAGTGCAAGCTCCGTCCCCTGTCCAACGCCCCCGTATTTTTCTATCTGGAGCAAATCCCCGAGCCTGGCACAGAGTGAGTGGTGCCCAGCGTGAGAGCAGGCAATTGCCTGTTGGTATTGACTCCACACAAGACACTTCACTAACACGCTTCATTTTTTAACTCTGAAAAACAGGAACAATCTCTACGACTAGAAGAAGGAAAAGGTAAAAATATTTTCAAAAGCAGTATTTTTAAGCTCCATGTTAGCTCAGGGAGTCACTGAACTGCTAATTGGCCATGCAGTGCTTTAACCTTGCTTTGCTCCTTGGCCACTGCTGGCAAGAGAAGCCCAGGGCAGAGGCGCATTCAGTCTGATCCAGCCTGGCTATCCTTATGTTCAGACAATTTTAAGCCCAGAGTGCTCTGACCAACTTTTCAGGTTTCCCCAGATGCTGGCAGCAAACCTGCAGCCTTTTCTTCCTTTTAGACACTAACCTGCACCTGGCCAACCTCATCCCTTCTCCTCCTCTCTCAATTAGAGAGCTCAAAGTTGCTCATTGAAACCTATTTAGTTTCATGCTTTTCTAAGGCTCCTGCCACAATGACAGTTAAGCCAGATGGACTTGAAGCAAAGCATATTTCGTCTTGGCTTTTTATTCCACTGGAAACCATTTATAGATTAAATTATTCCTGTGCAGCTCTGGCGAACCAGCCATTTCAGCACTACATCAGCACAGGGGAATACACCAGCGAAACAGAGGGTAAAGTGAAAACATCACTCTACTGTCCAGCTGGAAAAAAAATATAAAAGAAGAGTTATTTCAATTGTGATAACCCTAGATAACCTGTCCTAGGGAGGGATGCGGTACTAGCACAGAAATTTATCAAGTTAAGTGTTCCTTATAAGAGAGGCTATTAAAGGAAATCAGGTTTGGTGTGTTCTAAAAACTTCCTTCCCCCTTGCTCTCTGTAACAACTGCGGTTCCTACAAGCCAAGAGAGATATGCAGGGCTCTGAGTTGGCCAGAGGCATTCTCAAGAATCCTTCGTCACTCCTACAAAGTGGCCAGAGCTTTTTAATTTTCCTAAGGCAAGGCGGCTCCTCCCTGCGCTGGAAGCCATCAGACAGCTGTGCACTGTACCAGGTCTGTCACGTGCACAGGCTGATGTTTCAGTAGATTAAAATTGATGTCACTGAAGAACTTCACCCCCCTCCTCCCTGCAAGTCACACGTGGTTATGAGAAATTGCCACGCAAAAAAAGATTTCTTGGCTACCGCCTCCCTATAGCAGAGCTCTAGCTGGAAACTGCACCATAAAACTTGAAATCTCGCTTGATCTACTTTCCACATCACCATTGTTCAATTTACAAGCAAGGAAGCATTTTTTCCTACATGCAAATTTATCTCAGTGTTTAATAAGAAAGTATTAAGAGGTGGTTTTGCACATAATGCCATGGATCGGACACCTGGGCTCTGCTCGCCTCTTCCCTGCCGCCCTGGGTGGAAGTCTTTGAACGTCTTTTAAGAGCCCTCAGTACCGTTAGGTGATGCAAAGGGTCACACAGCCCTTCCAGAATTTAGAGTAACAGCTTGGAAATCTGGCAGCAGCCTTTGCCACCTCATCTGCACGCTCCTAGGGGGAGCTGGCCTGACAGGACACTCACCGAAGTTGGAGTCCTCACCCAGCTCCTTGCCGTATCGGATCATGCTCTCCCCCAGCAGCCCTTCCGATTGCGGGTAGCCGGGGTTCTTCACCTGCCCGCGGATCTTCGACATCGTGTTGAGCATGGTTAGCTTGGCTCTGGAAGCTGGCACAGAAACAGCCACAGCCGTGTTTGCAATTACTTGGACTTGCCAGCAGCAGCTGGCCACTGCCAGCTTTTTTTTTTCTTCAAGCTACACCCAAAGCCAAGAAGCCCTATTGTCTTCATCTACCAGAAATATCATTCACTACAAAAGGAGAAGTTTCTTTTCCAAGACAGCAAGCAAAAATAGTTCCCCAAACTCGCCAGTGAAGGCCAAAGGAGTTTCCCCAGCCCTCCCATAGTCCCTGGAGCGCTCTCTGAACGAGCTGCTTGGAAGCATGCAGGACAGCAGGCTTCAGAGGTGATGCCTACAAGCCAGCCACCCCTTCCTGGCCCAGAGACACCATTTTTTCCAGATATCCTGAGAAAAATGGGTCTCCTTCAGGGCCTCTGAAGGCAACTGAACTGAGCCTCTCTAGGTCCAAGGCAGAACATGTGTCTGTTCTTTCACTGCTCAACAGCAACAGCAGCGTTGTACAGCCCAGAACACGGCACAGGGCAAGAGGGGTATCTGAGCCTGCACCCGAGCCTCCTGGCCTCGGAAGTGGGCTGGTAACCAGTATCTCAGGGCCACAAAGGTTCTCTCTGACATCTCTTTGTCCCCTCTGCCTCTTTTCCCTGGAAAATGGTGGGGCAGAGGGAAGGGGACAGGGGAAGTTCAGGCACTCACCTGGGTTCGGCTGGAGGTACTCTATTGTTCTGGTCAATACTTCTGTAACTGCCTTGCTGGTCAGGTCCACTTTCTGTAGGTAAGACAAGATGACCCAGCAGCAGTGAAGCTCAGCTCAGGGCTTCGGCAAGGTCACAGAGGCATTGTATGGGCAGTTTTAGATTTCTCTTGTTCCTTACTCACCTTTTCCATTTCCTTGAAGTCATCGTCTAGCTTGGTCCCTTCAGCCCCTCCAACCTTCTCGCTGACCAGCTGCAGAAAAAGAACAAGAGAATAGGAATCAGGCATTGAACTAACTGCTTAAAGCTCCTTATACCTCGTGGAGTAAGTCTCTGGGACAGAAAGGGAAGGTCCAGACAGCATCTGCAGGAGAAAGGAGGTGGCAGGAACAACCCAAAGCACATCAGAAAGAGGTAGCTCTTTGCTAACACTGCCCACTGAAAATCTACGCATCTCCTACCCTCCCCAAAGCTTGGCTCAGCCAGGATATTCCTCACCCAACAGAAGCTACACAGCTCCTTAAATCACACCACACGGCTCCAACTCCAACGCTTGCTGGAAAAACCAAGCAGCAGAATTGTCTCTCGACTCCATTTTGAGCCAAGGCTTCAGTTTCACACATGGCAAAATGCAAGTAAACAGGGAACGAACACACTCTGCTCACAGCAGCCAGCACAAGAACAGAGTCTCGAGAGAGCAGAGACTTCTCAAAGCCCTAAATCATCACTCTTAGGGGAAATACTGGAGGAGCTCAGGATCTGGGGCACGGGGGTTTTGAATTCTTTGTAAGCAGAGGATAAAGAGATCTGCAAAAGCTACAGTAAAGTTTTCAAATCCATTTATCAAAGCATCTCTGACGCCTGTTCTAGAACTAGTGAAAAGGTGAGATGTTCGACAAGCTGTAAAGACAGGGCTGCTTTTGGCTGTTTGTGTGAAGGCTTATCAACTTAGTTCTAAATAGCACTAGGTCTAAGAAAAGACCCCTGCTCCCTAAACCTTGCCATTCAACTGCCAGAGCTGAAAGACAATAAGTGCCTTATTAAATCCACCTAAAAAGTGTCCTTTCCTGTAGCCCAAATGGAGAGGAACGCTTCCTTCCCAGCTCCACACCAGTGTGGCAAGGCAAGTGACAGTGCCTGGGGATGCAGGACAGATGGATTGGCCAAAATTAGTCATTATCTTGCCCCGAACTGGTCTAAACGGATAGCAAATTACCTACACAGACATCAAAGGCGGTCTAGGAAACAGGCGCTGACTCCCAAGTGCTTGATGCCTGCGGCAGGGCATCGCCAGGATTTCACATGTTTGTAGTCAAAACTCCAGTTCTGGATGAACAATACAGGTTTGTTTACTTCAACATCAAATACTTGATTTTATCAAGTCTTTCTTCCTCTGAACCCTCCTGCTCCCGTGGGGATTCAAAACGGTTCCTTACTTTTTTTGAGGAAGATGGGGGGAGAACACTTCAGCAAAAGCACTCGGAGGCACCGGGCCAGGCACTCTGCCCTGCCTGCTTGCACCGACCATGCGGGCGCTCAGCCCCCAGAAATGAAGTTATCAGGCAGGACATGCAGAAGTAATGCTTGTTATTACAAAGAACAAGATCTTCAGTGTTTCAGCAAAAATCCCATTTCCAGGCTCCAAAATAGAAAGGAGGAAAAAAAAAATACAGTACAGCAAGTGCCCAGCTTTGCTTCTGAGGACAAACATTGCTGCTCAGAGCACAGCCACAGCTGATAAGCTTCTTGCATCTTGGTGGGGAGACATCAGCAACCGCTCAACACTGCCGAGCAGCACGGACATTACGGAGGAGAGGCTGGGGAGCACGGAGAGCTCTTCCAACCGACCGCTCGGCACGGAGCTGTGCAAGGTCAGTCACTGCAGGGCCAAAACAAGGGTTCAACGAGGCTGACAAATGAGGCACAAGCCTCTCGGAGCCTTGCTGCACCAAGGGAAACTTTTTTCCTCTTTGGGAGGAAGCATGGCTCAGCAGAGGACCTGAGATGCCCAACAAAGAGGGGTGGCTGTAGTTCACCCGTGACATTTAGACACTGTGGGAAAGGAGAGGGTTGCTGCTCCCCTGGCTGGCCCAGCACAGCTCTGGATTTCATTCTCCGGTTTAACCCTCAGGTAAGGGCTTCACCAGTCCACAGGACCCAGCAAGAGCACGCCAGGATGTCCCAGCCCTGCCTGCCCCTGCCATGCTGCATCTGGCTAGCACACGAAGAGGCTCGAAGGGATATCATCACCCCCCCAGCTGCCCGCAGGCAGGCAGCCGATCCAAGCATGATTTTTTCGCTTTTTTTGGACCCCTGCTCCACGCCTGGGGTGCCAGCACACACCCCTGCAAGCCGGCTCCGAGATGGGGAGGCACACATTCCTCTCCAGACACACTGAGTCTAGAAAAAAAATCCCCACCAAGCAGTTGCTCTGCCTGCCAGGGCAAGCTCAGCGGAGCAAAGCTCGCTCCCAGCTGCCATTGCCTGTCCCCTGCCAAAAGTCCCACAGCCTCCACAGACAGAAGGGGGCATGGATCGCTTTCGCAAAGGTTGCACCTCTGGAAACCTCCTTTATTTTTTAATACACCTGGGAAGGGTGCAATTATCCCAAGCGATTCCATTCCTGCTTTTCTCCACCCACCCACCCACAAATTTGCAGCCCAGAAAGCTGCAAATAACCCTTCCGGCAGGGAGCTGGGCTGTCATCAGGGACTGCATGCCATGTCACAGGCATTGATCACCACAGTGATCTGGGAGGCTTAACACCCACCCAGAGAGCCCAGAGACGTGAAGGAGGTAAAAACCCCCTCACTCGCAGACTAATTTAATCCTCCTTTTGACGTCCAAGAAATGCTACTGCTGCCCTGCTGCGAAGGAATAATACAATTGAGGTTCTCTCCCTGCCGGCTCTAATTAAACTGGGAGGCTTCATCACAGGAGGAAAGGAGGTGGGATCATGTGCCATCCGCAGCAGCTCCATCCCTATCCCCACGCTCCCAAATCTGTCAGTCAGGAAGACAAACTAATGCTGATTCCACCATGGCGCTAGCCGAGACACGAGCCAGGAGAAGCCCTCGCCAGCTCCTTGTTTAACCTAGAGCTTCACGATGGAACTGGGAGCCAAGTTTCCAAGCGCCCATCGTGCGTCTCATCGTGCCGCCTATGGAGCTGGCGAGGGTTGGCAAGTAGGCGGCCGCCTTTCTCAGGGGAGCATGAAGTCCACAGGAAAGCTCGCCCCTTGCTTGCCGGACAGGAGGGGAAGGAAGCATCCACGTGCTGCTCGTAGCATGTGGCTTGGTGTAAGTGAACTGTAAGATGGTCAGTGAAATGCTGCCGGTGCACATCCCAGCACAGCTTCCTCCAGGGAGCAGCTCGGTGGCTTTTTTGAGGATGTGGTGACAATTTTCTGCATTTTTATTTCTTGAGCAGCCAAGAGAAGACTTGGGATACATCCATCTTGCCCTGGTCGGGGATCTAACCTCCTGTGAACATTGCAACCAAGACATATGTGAAGCCAGGGAAGGGACGGTGCAAGGCAAGATATGCAAATCGCTAATCAAATTCAGTGGCCTAAATACTCTCTTGCAGCCTTATGCTGAAGCACATCAGCTGGCTTGGAGTGAAAGATGAGAACAAGTCTATTGTCTCTGGTTTCTTTAATCTCCCAGCCCTACCAGGATGGGACACATACTAAAAGGTTAAACCCGAAGCAAGCCCTGCCACGGCTCAGAGAGAGGGGCAGGGTGCAGCCACTGGGCAGAAGCCCTCAGCCGCACCACTGCAGCAGCCGAAGCTGAATGCTTCCTAGAGCAAATATTAGCACAAGGCAATACAGTTGGGCGTCACTGCTTCAAAACGGGACGGCTGTTTACCTGGCATCGCAACCAAACCATGCCGCAGGGCGGGGGAAGAGGGCTGAAGCAGACAGTGCACGCAAATTCCAACAGAGAAGCCGGGAATCAATCCCTCGCTTCCCATCCATGTTTAATTAAAAGGATACTGGCAGTTAAAATATGCCCTAGATAGCTCCAACCTGAGATCAGAGTAGGGAGGTGCACTTAATTGAAGGCTGGTGCAGGGCTCCTGAGCTGTGCCGGGGTGCAGTAGCCCCCACCTCAGCGAGCATCACGTAGAGCACAGCATCCAGCCCGCTTCATCCACAGGAGAGCTGATCCAGAGGAATGAGATATGACCACTTCCCACCACCAAAGGGCTGCTCCCAACCACACTTTGCAGTTTCTGCAGCTTCATTTTAAAGAGCATCAGCTCACGGGGACTTCCGTCGGCTTCCTTCCCAGGGGCGTGGGAACGCGAACAATCCCGACTTCCCCTCGCTGTTCAAAACCCACCGGAGGGCTGCGTGTGGTGGAAGATTTTCAGAAATGAAAGACCTATTATTTAAACTAACTACTGCAGCAGGAGGTTGGCTACGGGGAGAGGCAGGAATGGTATGTGTACACAGAGAGGGAAGAAAGGCGTGATGAAGAGGGCTTCTCTTTTACAGCTGGGAGTGGGAGAGAAACAAGGGAGGGCTGCGCAGCCGCTCCCAACTTACTACACAAAATCCATGCACTACTCCTCAAAAATCCATCCTTCCTTCATCTCATCCACTCAGCTCCGGGACAACGTCAGCAGATCAAGAAATCTGAGTGTCCACCCCTTGCTGTACTGCATTGGGCATCCTTACATGGACCAGATGGATCAGACAGGTATCAATCAGTCTTATCAGTCTGCTCACGCCGTCACTGACGCCCAGACAGATCCCAAAAGCTTGGAGAAGGAACGTGAAACACCCACTCCCACCCCAAACCCGCATTTCTCTCATTGCTGGATGCAGCATCACCCCCATTAACATTCCTGCCAGGAGCATGAGGCCATGCCCAGCACGCTTTGCCATGCGGCAGGTGTGTGTGGCCAGGATGTGCCTGGATAAATTTAGGAGCGCAGAAGATCAGGAGAGGTTTTGTGAGCAGTAGACGAGGCTATACCCCAAGAAGAGATGGGCAGCCCCAGCTCGGAGCAGTGGCATGGGCTGTTCTGCCTGGCTGCATCGCTCCCAGGGGGTGCTGTTGGCAGAGGTGTGAAAGATGCCCAACACAAGAAAAAGGTTTTTGTACAGCATCAGCAGCAAAATTCAGGACGAGCCGAGAGGGAGGATGCCATCTGCCAAACTTCCCCCAGTCGAGAAGCACCTGCAAGGCCCCTTGACACCTGGAGGAGAGCAGGTTTGCAGCGCGTGCCACCCTGAAAGTCCTCGTCTGCCCAGCCCATGGATGTGGGAGACATAACTCGGTGCCATTTTCTGCTAATAAGCAGTTTTTCCATGTGACTTTACATGCCGGATTTTGATGTTCGGCGCTTTAGCCTTTAGATACTTTAAAATGGGAAATTATCGCTTGCTCAGCCTCAGACAAGCAAAACACAAAACTTTTTTTTTTTTTAAACTTGCTTTTTCCATAGCAGTCAGCCCTATTTATAACATATCAAACATGCCATCCTCACATTCAAAACAGCTGCCCACAGTAGAATGAAAACTTTATCCCTCCAGATAATGCTGTATCAAAGCTTTCCTCTTCCTCTCCGCTGCCCTCTGCCTCTCAATAGAAAGTTCCCTTCAAGAAATAATAAAAAAAACCCACAGACAAGCAAACACACAAGCAGCTCCACCCTGGCTCCCTTCACCAGGAAAGAGCAAGTCCACAATGGAAAAAGCCAGCCCACAAAATAATTAAAAAAGGTGCTGTAAATGTTTTGAACCCCAGACGAAAAGGGCTTGAGTGCAACACAACAGCCTGGTAGAGACATGAAGAAGCAGCAGTGAAGGAAAACCAGGGCTGACCGGGATCGCTGGTGCCCAGTTTCAATTGTGCCCAGCAGCACAGATCTGTGGGATGCTCTGTAAAACCTAGATAAAGCCATCACCACTGCTCCGGCTCAGCAAGGCGTGACTCCCTGGCAAGTGTGGTGTTTGGTCATCTTCACTGGTAGCTTCATCATCACAGTGCAAGAGGCAGCTGGGCGGTTGCAGCTCCACGGAGCCAACGTGACAATTTATTCTGTCGCTGCCTGTGTATTTAAGCTTTAAAATTGCTGGGTAGTGAATGGGTTTAGTCACTCAGCTGCAGCCAGCGGGACATGGCAATGGCAGGGCTGCAGAGCCCCCAAAAAGCCTCCTTGAAACACACTCCACCTCAAACAGCGTGCTCGGGAGAGGCAGGAGCTCAGCAGCACCACAGTCCAGCTGCAGCTCCTGGAAAACACCCGGGGGGGCTCCTCCCCGAGCACCCCACACGTCTCTGCCACCGCAGAGGCTCCTTGCAGAACCAGCTTGTACTGGGAAGTGTCTCAAGGCCAATGGCAATCCCTCGCAGATGTCTGAGCTCTGATGTGCTGCCTGTCTGTGCCACAGTGTCTCATTAAAAGTTAATTGTCACCTTCCTGGCATAATCCTTGGAAAAGAGGCAAGACTAGAAGGTGCTGGTCCAACAGCAGACACCAGTTGGGATCTGGAGCACATGTACGTTGTGTCAAGGCCTCGCTGCTGTGGACACGTCTCCGGCTCCCAGCCACAAAGGCAGCAAGCACACAGGGCTGGGAACTGGGACGAGACAACAAGACTCCCGTGGAGCAGCAGCGACTGATGAAAACCCACCGAGAGCTTTAACACTGCGCACACCCCTTTTCTCCCCAGCCAGCCTGCAGTTCTGTCTGTTCATGTTACCTTTGTAGGTCTAACTGTATTCTGCCTCTGTAGAAGCTTTTATGTTTTGGGTTTGGTGGTGTGTTTTTTTTTAATTAAAAATGGAAGGCATCCTTTCTTAAGGAATGACGCTGCTGAGAGGCAGCGGACACCCCAGTTTAAGGAGAGATCGGCATGCCCACAGCAAAGTGCACACTAATCTGAGCAACTTCTGACCTACTTTAAGGAGAAGAAAACAGATCAAAGTGTTCATTGTGCGGAACAGGGGATGAACAGTTACCACTAGACTTGTAACGAAGAGGAAGGCACATTTCCCTAGCAGATCCTCATGCTCCGAACCGCTGCAGGACTGGAGGCACCCAGCAGCTCATGCCCCTCATCATGCTAAGCACCATTGCACCAACTGGACTCTCTCACCCCAAAAGCTGCCACTCTAACGAGAGAAAACCAACAAGTGCTAGAAGAGGAAAGAGTGCGAGAGGAAGCGATTTGCCTACTGTCAAGGGCAGGTTATCAGCAGAGCTAAAAACAGAAGGTGGATGTCTGTCTCACCACTTCTCACATCCCCGTTGGGCTGTGGGGCAAACCAGAGAAGGAGGAACAGCAGCTGAAGCTCTCGCCCTCCAGAGCAAGACTTTGCTGCTTGGTCCTAACATCAGCCCTGCCATTGATCTAACCTGTCTTGGGGCACCTGACACTTCTACTGGCCACCAAAGTAATCTAATCTGCAATCTGCCCACCAAATAGCTCACAGGAGCATTTTTACTCTGTTAGCCAACTCTCAGTCTTCTCCTGAACTTTCTTTCCCTTATTTTTCATTAAAATGGCCAGTCCTATCCGAGACTCGCCACGCAAGCACCGGCGATGTACTTGTGCAAAGACACATAGAGGTGCTCTGCTGCCTCCAGACACGTGCAGCGGGAAAACGTGTCTAGAAACAAAACCGAGCACTCCACCCCCTCACCATCTGAGATGGGGATCTGGCCTCTCTCCACCCAGTGCCGGAGGAATTGCCTTGATTTTGAGCAGGAAGGTCAGCCCAGAACAATGAAGAGCTCCTTCTCTTCCCTTCCAACAAGGTAGAAAGCCTTCAAAGTGACCTCAGGTTGTAATCTTATTATACAGAAATCGCAAAGAAACAGCGGCTACATGCAAAGACAGCTTTCTAGGGAGCCACCTGTCAAATCACCTACTCAAAGCACTATCAAATGACTCATCTCCATCCAGCAGATGCACTCAGAGGAATGAGGACAGCATGATTTTTTTTTTTTTTTTAAAAAGTAACTTCAGCAGCAGCCAGCAGGTCACACTCGCAGAGCTCAGGCCAGAGAAGGGCATACGTATGCACTGCAATGCAGCCGCTCCCTGTGTCCTTGGGGGATTCATCCTTTCCTTGTCCGCAGCATGACAGCGTTTAAAATCCTGGTTGCGATCCCTGTTTACGAGGCTATGTGCTCGTCTTGATGCTCTCCAAGCTAACTCCTCCAGGAGGAGAAAAACGGTGCCTCCTTCCCTCCCCGAGCAGAAGCCAGCAGCTCAGCTTGCCCCAGCTAACACCCAGGCAGGAACGGGCCAGCCTGCTGGAAGGGCACAACGCTGCCTCAAAACCAGACTCACCCCAGAGGAGAAAGGTTTCGACATGCAGCTCTCACCACGGGGAGACCCTTGAAATGTTCTTGCTACAGGGAAGGGGGCACCTCCCAACAGTCGGCAACGGCCATTTGCATCATGAACATTTTCTCCTATTATTAGTCACCTCTCGCATGCTCTGTACCAAATGAGACATAATTTCTATTCAGCTGGAAAAAAAAAAATTGGGTCAAGTGAACAGGGAAAACAAAAACACGTAAGGAAGAAAGCAGCAGCTCTCCTCCCTCCCCCAGCAATGCCTTTCTCCTCACCCACTTGCAGTGACTACAGCAATTCAGAGGAAGCCCACTAAACCGAGGGGAAACGTGGAATATTTGCCTTGTATCCAGATTTCCTGCCCAACCTCCCTACGTCCTATCTCAGACGAGCCTCAGTGAATCACAGCCTGACTTTTACAAAGCTGCTGAGACATCATTCCTCAGCAACTCCACCTGACCTTTGCGGGCCCAGGGGAAAAAGACAAGCAGCTCCTCGCATTTGAGACTTGGAACTGCTCATTAAATGAGATATAAAAGTACAAAGCACTAGAAGTGCCTCCTAGTAATTGTGAACCTTGGTCTCCTCTTCTGCAAAGCTTCAATGACAAACCCAGGCAGGGCACCCAGCAGTCCTGTCCTCTGGTCGGCGTACAGATCAGCCCCAACTGCCTGCCTGCATGCCGCTCCTAGTGATTTCACAAAAAGGAAAAAAAAAAAAAAAAAGAAAAAAAGGGAACAGGGGGGCTTACAACACCTGCATATCCCTGGGGAAAACACCATGGCCACAGGACAGCTTGCAAAAAAGCAGCAGATGGGATTTCTGCTCCCCATGCAAACTGAGACAGATGAAAAAACACCTCCCCGAGGTGCATGACACTAACTGGCATCACCCAGAGAAAAATCTTGGACAACAACAGAGCCCAGGGACTACCAAAGAACTGGGAAGGAGGCAGAACCACCTGTGGATGTGCAGCATGAGGAGACCAAGTCAGACTGATGGGGCATGTAGAGCAATTACCTAAACAGTATAGTCATGGCTGCATTCAGTGTTGGGTGGCAGACAGTGCTAATGAGTTCAGGGAAGAGTCAAGGTGAGTTCCCAGGCAGGTTTACAGACAGAAGGGAGATCAAAAAAGGTGCTGAGCTCAGGCAGCAGCTCAACTCCATCAAAGGGAAGGCAAAACCTCCTCTTCCTGGCTTAACAAGGACAGTGTTGGCCAAGCAAAAACTCCAGGACAGACCTAGTGATATCTCAGTATATACAAACATCAAAGAGGGAAAGAAATAATTGAGAACACTATAAACACACGTTTTCCTTGTTAATTTGAATACTAGGAAAAGCTTAGCAGCTATCAGACCACAGCACGGCATCCTAAGGAAAAGGCGAGTGGGAACAAGTGAACAGATGAACGTAAGACTTCCAGGAGCGATCCAGCAGCAGGTGTTGGACCAGGTCAGACTCCTGCATCAGTTCCACCAAGAGCTCTGCACGGGGGCCTTCCCTACATCCAGGTACTCTGTCCTGCTTCCAGCCCACGCGAGATGATGCCGAACCCTTTTTTTTTTCTTGCTGCACATCCTTAACACTGGCTACAACTCATTTCAGACTGGTTTAAATGTGAACAAATCCCTCCCATCGCTCTGCAGTTTGCTTTTTACTCTGCAGACGATGCTATCGATGCATCACTAGCACCTTTCTGCCCTGCAGCCAGAGCAATAGGTGCAGCAGAAATCCTGGCTGATAACCTTTGGATTATGTTACCCCTGACAAGCACAAAAGTGCAGACTCCCTTGGTCTTTAAAATTCACCCAATACAATCAGAAGGAGCTTTACTATGAGAATAGCTACACCAACATTTGGCACTCCAGATTTGTGCCTGCCCAGTGCCCCCTAAGTCCACCCAAAAGCATGTGCACAGACACGTGTCACCAACAAACAAGATTATTTTCCAAATGCTCCACCATGGGGCTTACAGCGAGAAAACTGGGGGGGGAACAACTCCAGCAAGAACAGCACCTTCTTACACAGTGGATTTGCTTTGTATGTAGATGATTGTTCACCATTTTTCTGCCTTTTAAGTCACGAAAGTGGCAAGATCAAGTTTAAATATAGCTAGTCCTGTAAAGCCAAAACATATTTGGTCAAGAACGTGGTTAATAAATTATCATTGATTAATAAAGTCTGGGCCAAATGAGAAGATACAGCCTGGTTTTCAAGCTCTAGGATGAATTATGAAGCACTTTCTCAATTAGAAAAAGCCCTTTAAACCTTTAATCATGCAAATTTTATCTTCCATCTGAAAGACAGAATTTCATTATGGATATGCATTTAACTTGTCTTTTTTTTTTTTTTGAGCAGAAAAGCAATCTAATTAGTGACAGTATCATGCACTTCATTAATAGCCAGATATTAGGAGATAGGAAGATTCTAGAATTCCCAGTGGCTTTAAAAGAAAAAAAAAAAAAGACTACTTCTATTAATAAGGTATTGACAACGAAGGTAATTACACATGCCATGGGCTAGAAGGCTTTTCTTGGAAGCATGAGCAGCCCAGACTCTCCTTGATGGGCCTTATGTGCTGCAAGAGGAGTGGCAGGGCAGGTCCAGGAGCTCAGGGGGACCAGGAGTCCCCCCAGGAACAGCCCCAGTGCAACGGGGACACCCCTGCCTGTGCTCCAGCAGGTTGAAGGACTCACCAGCACACCCCCAGGCACTACGGGCAAAGCCACATCCAGCAACGAAACCACACAGCCACTGGAGAGGATCCCCAAAACAGCTTGTTTATCCCTCCAGCTCAGGCCAAACGTGACCCTTTCCCGTCAATGGGAAGTTGTTCCTGAAAGTCACAGGATTGCGGACCAAAGGGATGGGGGAGCTGAGGGGAAGAGGAAAAGGAAACATTGGGGAAAAAAAAAAATTCATTATCGCTTTTATAATCACAGGCTGAGGCCAAGAGGGGCTGAATACTGCACTAAGTCACGTCACACAGCAGCTTATGAAAAGAGAAGCTACGTGCTGCTGCGGGGCTTTCCCAGCCCAGTGAGCCCAAATCCTGCCCCATCCACTTCGGCTCTGCACAGAGCCTCAGCTGCTCCCTGGGGGAAGGCCGAGACACAGCCCTGGCAGTGCTGGGGGGACACAGCTCAGCAGGGTGCAGATCCACAGGAAAAAGTCACCCCCATTGACAGGAGCAACCTCCCACACGCTCCGGCTCCAGGCCCCTGACCTCATGGCTCCGGCTGATGATTTAATCAGTGCAATTAAGAAGATGGAAAGGACCACAAGTGCAGTCCTCTGGAACACGGGAGTCTTATGAAACAGCATCAGTATCTAGATACATCACCGAGTTTCCATGTGAATGAGTTCAGCTGGCATTACACACTCAAGACCTTCTGGATTATGGATTTATTTTATTTCTGGTCTTATTGGTAGTCTGATATCCTGCTTGGGAACAGTGCAAACCACCTTCTCCAGAAGGGACACCAACATCAACGCAGGCTGCAGCAGGCTCAGGTCTTGCAATAACCCCTCATACCCCACAGCACACAAATTCCCTCCCCGAGGGGCTCCGAGCCTGCTGAGGCAGCTCGCAGATTTGATTTTTTACATTGGTATTTCTGCAATCTCAGGCAGGAGGAGCTGCCCTGCTCCCAGCACAGGCTGCAGTCCCTCCGGTTTTACCACCTAGAGCTTGGATGGGGCTGCGAGCCCTGGCAAAAGGCACTGGCATATGTAGGGATGGGGGAAGAGAAGGAAGAAGGAAAAAAAAATATGTGCTGAAGAAATGAATCAGCTTTTACAAGCCAGCCTGCCTGATCTCATCCCTATTTTGCTCTTTCCCAGGAGGAAAGTATTGGCAGGGAGAAGGGGGAGGAAGGATTTCCTTCCACAGCATCCAGAAACCATCCCCCTTGGCATCGTCCACTTTCAACAGTTCACCCATAACCTGTGAAAACAGATAGATAAACAGACAATTTTAGACAGAGAGCCCCAAGGCAGATGGGCAGGCATCACTGCGCAGAGCGAGATGACGAGGAGGAATCAGCGCTCCTAATGCCGCATAATCCCCCCCCCAGCCCTGAGTCACGTATCCTTCCTGCGTCCCAGATTCCCCCAGCTGCAAACACAGGATAACACTTTCCCCGTTTGACGTTAGAAATGAGAAGGGGAGCAAATGGAGCAGGGTACAGAGAGCTGGAGTTTCCCACCTCTGTTTTCTGTCTTTGCCTTTCAAGAATCCCGAGTTCTCATTGCTATTGGAGCCCAATGGCTGCGAAAGCAATCTTAAAAGGGGGGGGGAAGCCAAGTTTAACTGATGCAGAGACATGAGCCATCCCCTGCCTGTGACTCCAGACAGGCTGAACAATACTGAGAAGAGCTGAAAACTGCTCCGTTATGGGGCTGCTCAGCTCAGCTCCATCAATGATTAACCAGCTGAACAATGTTGCTGTGGCAGGTGTTTCACCGACGACAAATCATGCAGGAAAAGGAGAGGGAGTTAATACGAAAAAATCCTGCACACAGTCATTTTAGCTAGATTGGGTAGAAGGAATCTCTACAAGTATTCAGTCATCATTGCCTAGGCTAGAAAAGGGATATGCTGAAGTCTCATCCCCTCCGCTAAGAGGTTTGTTGACATGTACCCTCCTTCACTTGTTCATCTGCTATACATGGATCTGCAAACACACCACACCAAAACACCCATCTCCAGCGACAGCAAGCTGTTGGGGGCTTGGGGTGTCAGGCTGGGATGCTCAGGCTGACTGCTGAGTACGACTCCCTCCTGGACAGACCCCGGCTGGCAAACCGAGTGGACGGGAGTCACGCTGCACTCGAGCAAATCCAGCTTTTCTCCAGCCTCGGGAGCAGATTAATATTGAAAGATAAAGTAGGGAGGCTACAGGGGACTCCGGCCCAGGTTAATATTAATAGAACAAACATCAGGTGCTGTGGGAGGGAAGGGCCAGGCTGGCAGGAATCAGCAAAATCCCTTGACTCCTCGATACAAATGCCCACTTATAGATAAGGAACTTAAGAGCCCGACACTGCCAACTACCTCCGCCAGGAATTACCTGCTCGCCGTGCCACAGCAGCACACAGTCCTCATTCTGCCTTCATCATCAAAGCACAGCCACTGCCACAGTAGAAAAGCCAAGGAGTGACCTGCTCCCAGGATCTCCTCCTGCTCCTCAGACCCTGCTGCTGAGGGACAGGCTGACTTGCTTGCTGGTGGCACAGCACAGTTATGCGAAATTCAGCAGAACAGCTCAAAAAAGAACACATGAGCCCAAAACAGCACCTCAACCCCCCCACCCCAGGTGCCTGGTTCCTCCACTGACAGCTCTGGGTGCTCTCCTGGGTGAAGTCTTGGTCCCAGTGGCCCAGCATGGGCTTCCCCAGGACTTCCCCCCACAGACGGGGCAGGTAGCCCCACTCCCTGCATATGCTCACACCTCTCGCCTCGGCTTTCTGGGAAAGCAGAAAAGCCACCACACAGAGCATCTCAGGTCCACCCTTGGCTTTACTAATTGCTGGAGGATTCGAGACAAGTCAGCATGAAGTTCTGATGCCACTGCAGAGCAGAGCCTGGCCTTTTAAAGGGGGGAGCTGTGCCCCCCCTTTAATGTCTCTGGGCACTGGTACTGTCCTAAGAGCTTCAACTGGCATCCACTGGCCAAAAAGCTGCAGCAAGTGAAGATCTAATAGATCTAGAAGACCCTAGATATAAGGAAGAAATTTTTTTATGCTGAGGGTGGTGAAGCACAGGCACAGAGTGCCCAGAGAGGTGGTGGATGCCCCATCCCTGGAAACATTCAAGGCCAGGTTAGACAGGGCTCTGGGCAACCTGGTCTGGTTGAAGATGTCCCTGCTCATGGCAGGGGGCTGGACCAGGTGGCCTTTAAAGGTCCCTTTCCACACAAACCATTCTGTGATCTCTGTCGCTGCGATAACTGCCCTGCCCCACAGTCGGCAGCAGGAGCTCAACCCTCTGCTCTCCCAGCTCAGCAGCTCCTCTCCAGCCTGACACCATCCACGGTTTAAACTTTGGCAGCAGTGAGTTTGAGTGAAAATGTGCAGATGAACTCGGGGTGTGTCAGTCTCTACTAGAGCAGGAACAAGTTAGAGCTGGAGGGCAGGCACGATCAAAACCATCTGCAGCAAGACAGTGCACCAGCTGACAAGCTCTGGCCAGGGAAAGGAGCCTTGTGGGTTTGGGTTTCCATGTGGAAGGTTATTCTGCATCCTACACTTTCCGTTTCTCTTCTGTGCCGCACAGTGCATCTACGATGTCCTGAACCCCCCCTGCCCAGCCACACACAGAGCAAAGGCCCTGAGTGGAAAGGCATCTCATGCCTACAAGAGAAAGCCCCAGAAAGCCAGACACTAGAGGGACTGACTGAACCTCAAAAATACCCCACCCCAAAACCATAGCTTTAAAAGGTATCATCTGGGAAAGGGAGGAGTTAAAACATTTGAAAGCACAGCGCAAAGCCACCGCAGAATGAACCTCACCCAAAGAGAAATACAGGAAACCTCAATCCAGTATGGGCCAGAGCAAATGACCACGAAGGCCAAAACAAAAAAGGAGAAAAGCCATCCCTGCCCACCGGCTGCACTCTGTCCCCCATCACCAAACGGTCCCTGTGCAGCGCGTCTAGGAGCAGGTTCCTCTGCCTCAGCCTTCCGAGCAGATGCCATCAAATCGTAGCACCTGGGAGTCAAGCTGCGGGGAAGGAAGCTCTTAGGACTCATTAACAACTGGCCGGAAAGCGCACATTGCCGACGTACAGAGCTTGGGAATGTGTGGTCCTTCTGGGCTGAAATGGCTGTCGGAGGCTACAGAGCACACCCCCAGCTCTCGGGCCCAGCGGAAAGTAAGCAGTAGCTATTCACGTTCAAAAATATCTTCAGAAGCCTTGAGAGTAGTCATCAAACTCAGGAAAGAGCGTGCATGTCAAGGGCTTGCTAGTCTTAATTAGCACTTGCCTCTCCCCCTCTCAGAAAATGGCTTTTGTACTTTGCCTGTGGAGGAGGCGGCTGCTGGTCTGTGTCTGGGGCCAGGGCTCGCCAGCCACGGCAGGGCACGAGCCGCCACTCACTACCCTGGCTCCGAAGCCCAGGCAGGCCTAGCAGGGATCAGCCTTGGACCACACAGGCTTTGGGAGCGCGTTAATTCTGTTCGGGATGACAGTGGTGCCCAGGGCTGAACACCAGCCCGGTTTGAAAAAAGTGATGCTGTCTTCCTCGACTGGGCTGAGTCCACTCCCCAAGCCAAACCGCTGGCATAGAACATCGTGTGTCCCCAGAAGGGCTCTGTCATACCCAAAATGACTCCTCACAGCTGCAGGGCAGCACCCAAAGTAGCCACACCAGGAGCCATGGCCATACCACATCAACATGGGCTACAGGTGAAGGCACTGCACCCCGCTGCCAGGATTAGACCTGGCGGTGCTGCTTCTCCTGCCTCCTCGATGCCAGGTGGCATACAACCCCAGGCAGGACAGTCCTGCTGTCACAGAGGGAGGGGACGTGTCTATCACCACCTTATCACTACAGCGCTGCCTCCACCCTAGGGCTTGTCCCTTCAAACCAGTAGGTGACAAGCTTGCCAGGGCCAGGCAGGGCTGCTGCTGCATGTGCCAGTGGTGACAAACCCACTAACACCCAGGCAGCATCAGATTTGCCCCGGAACGGCACAGGCAGGCGCCCTGCTTGCGCAGCCTGCCCTGTCCAGTGGTTAATGGAAAGTTTTGGAGGCTTTTAGGATGTACATGCATCCATATAAAAAGCAAACTATGCAAACAAAGCCATTTCTCCAGCACAAAGGTTCCTGCAAATTCTTGTGTGTCCGAGTGGCTGCTGATGGATCAAGGCTCGATGGAGCTCCAGGACCAGATGGTCTCGTACCTGCTGGCAGGGACTTCCCACCCTGCTCCCAGCTTGTGATGCTGGAGCTCAAAGCTGCCACTGTTGTTTCTCCTCCTTCCTTTTGTGAGAATGTTTTCTACAGTTGGGTTTTTTTAAAAGAACATTTTGCTGTGAACTAGCAGAACCTGTTCTGGAGCACACACAGAACTGCTCACCATCTGCAGTATTTGCCAGCGTGACTTTTTTTTTTTCAGGATACTATCTCAGCTCTCTTCTGAGTGTGGGCGCCTGGCTGCCTCACCCAGAGAAGATGTGGGCCTGCAGGAATCAGACAGCAGTAGCCCACAAGCCATGCCCTGCTCCCTCCAGCTACGAGCCTCCTCGTCGCACAGGGAGCATCCCAAACCTGCTGCTCCAGTGGTGCCGAGGTCCTTGCAGACCTTGGTCCTGGCTCCGTTTTCCTTCAATTAACAACAGACGTGGAATGAAACATAACATTTTAGGAAAGATCTTCCACATGTTTGGTTTTGGCAGCGTCCGATAGCTTTAAGGGAGCCAAAAAATAACTAATCCTCCTCTCCTTCAGCCAAGGGGCGGCTGAGGAGTGGGACCTGTGGAGGGAAAGGGAAAGAAGGTGGAAGGGGAAGGGAGAGGAGGAGAAGGCAGAAAAATGGCCACACTGGAATCAGCCACTCCCAATTTCCAGTCAGAGCATCTCTAAAATGTAGATAACTGTGTCCCCATCACCAGGGCACTGCAAAGGGGGTGGCAGCGCCTCCGAGAGAGGACTGCATCCCTCTTGGCCCTGCAAAGCATGTTGCTTCACAGACATTGGTGGCAAACCTCATACCAAACCCAGCTTCTTCGGATTAAATCAGCTCCCAAAACCCTGCAGCAACAAGAGCCACAAAAGAACTCACGATGCAGCTACAAATACACACGATGCAATTGCAAATACACCTTCTCTCCCAGTTTAGTATGCCACCAAACGCAGTCTAAGTGCTCAAGTGATGTACGTGCATGCACGCACAAGAGGCAAGCAGGCCACCAAGTCTGTGTGTTGGGCAAGTTATTTCTCCCTGGACAGCTGTGCCAGGTTTAATATTTCCACAAGCAGCCAAAGTAGTTCCTTTTAAGAAAAAAAGGCCCCTGTAACAAAAAAAAAACCAAACCCCACCAAAGACTGCATATTACTTCACATTACAATAACGCCTCCCACGAAACGTTTCATCAGGTGTTTTAAAATGATGGTTTTAGATTTCAGAAACACACTACTCCTGACTCACCGATGAGCTTTCACCTCTAATTGCCCTGCCACACCACCACAGCACATCCACGCCAGCAAAATCCTCCTACACTGAGTTTTCAGCACAACCTTCCCTCATGGAAGTGATAAAAAAACCCCATGATGCAGGGGTTTGTGAGAAAGGGGGTGGGGAATGACTTAAAGAATCTGTTATTTTGCTTTGCTGTTTAAGCAAAATGCTTTTTTGTAAACACAGCCAAGAAAGGAGGCGACACACGTAGCAAACACGCTTGGGCTGAGCTTAAAGGGTTTGAAACTTTGTGCCTGGAAAACACGGTCTGGCGGTACATCTGTACAAAATTTACCTTAAATTTAAAACAGGGTCAGAAAAGCAGCAACCAGGGGAAGCAGAGGAGTATCTGCAATTCCCAAATCGTTCCAAAACTACATTAAAAAAACATCCTGTTATTTTCAGTGTTCAGAGGGAAGGATAACTCTGCTGGGGGGGTTTGGACCAGCCACCCCTTGTGCGGAGGGCACGGGAGAAGGTGTTTATAAAACCCACTAAAGCAGATTCCCAGGTGTGGGGGGGAAGAGCTGCAGCCCCCCGAGCTGCGAGGAGCCCCACTTCACCATCTTCACTTTATAATGACAGAAACTCCCTGCTTACCACCGGAACAATCAATTAACTACAGGATCAATCTTGCTCGGCTAAAAATCGCACATCTGCCAAGTTTTTTTCCAGCATCCCCAGCCGTTTCCCGTGCGAGCCGGGGCCCCGGGCTCCCTCGCCAGCCCCCAGATCCCTCCTGGCCCTGCCGCCAGCTGCTCTCCGGGAAGCGGGATCTTCCTGAGGTTGGGATGCAGCTGCCTCCGAGGTTAACGGGGTCGGTGAATCCCACCTACGACCTCGACCCTTTCCAGGGCTTTCCTCCCAAAATCCCGCTTCACTTAGCACATCCAAGGGTGCCCTTGGCTGTTGGGGGGGCTTCAAGCCATTGCCAGGCTGGCTGGACCCGCTCCCCGCCACAGGCAGTTGGCAGGGAAGGGGGGGCTGCACATCCCACCCGTGACACCCACCCGGGCCAGCACCCCCACCTGGGCCAGCACCTCCGGTTTCTCCGCGGATGCCCCTTCAACAGCCCCAGCCTGGGGGGCCAGGCCCAACCCCAGAACCACCCCCCCCCAGCTCCCGTGGGGAGCACTGGGGGGGCTGCAGCAGCTCCCACTCCCCACACAGGGCCGGGTCCTGCCCTGCCACGGCGGGAGACGAGACACCGAGCCCCGGGGTGGCCGGGAGCCCCCCGCGAGGGGACACACACTGGGGGGCACCCGGGGAACCGAACGCGGGCAGGGAGGTTCGGGCAGGAGGTGCCGGGCTGGACCACCGGGGGGCGATGCCGGGGGGAGATCACGGCGGGGATCACAGCACCGCTGAGCCGGGGCAAGTGGCTGAGGGCCGGGGCCAGTGGGGGGGGCCCCGCGTAAGGGCAGAGCGGCCACCCCCAGGCCGCGGCGGCGGGAGGGATGGAGGGGCCCTGGTACCTCACCTGGCTCGCCTTGTAGAACTGCTTCTTGAGCCCCGCTACCGACATGCTGCTGCTGCTGCTGCCGCCGCCGCCGCCGCCGCCGCTACTGCTGCTGCTGCTGCTGCCGCCGCCTGGGTACGCCTGGGGCGGCGGGACGCCTCGGCACGCACAGCCCAGCCCAGCCCGGCCCGGCCGCCGCCGCCGCCGCTTCCGCCGCCGCCGCCGCTTCCGCCGCCGCCGCCAGGAAGCGCCCGCCCCGCCCCGCCCCCTGGCGGCCCTGCGGAGCGCCGCCAGCCGCACCACCGAGACACGCCTTCCGGCCGCCCAGAGTGCCGCCGCGCCCGCCACGTGGTGACCCCGCGCCCCCTGCTGGCGGGGCGGCGTTGTGACCCAGGCGAGGCGCATGGCAGCCCTCTGTCGCAAGAATGTGGTGTTGCCGGGCTGTGTCGGTCTACGACAGTCAGTCACATCTTTCTCCCGTACGCTGGCGGCCGGCCGGGCACGCACGGGAGCGGGCTCACAGGGCCCTGCAGCGCCGACAGGCCCGAGGGAAAGCCCCGGTATCACCGGCCCATGTCACCGCGCGGGCCCGGCGTGAGGCGGCGGCGGGGTGGGGGTGAGAGGCACCGGTGGCAGCTCCGCAGCGGCAGCGCAATGAAGCTTTCCACAGGCAACGGGTAGAGGCCCCCAGCGCGGGGACGGCCTGCCCTCAACCCAGCCTCGGTGCGGCGAAGCGCTGAACCTGAGGGAGCGCTGTCCCTGAGGGGAGCTGAGAGGTGGGGGAAGGCGGCCGCGGCCCCGGGAGGCCCGGCACAACCGGAGCCAGGGGAGCGGGACCCGCCGGTGTCCCCCGGTGCCCGCCGCCGCGCCGCGGAGGAAATGGGGGCGAGTACAAGTGACAGCGGGCTACTCGTCGCCGCACTACGGCTCCCAGAATCCCTCGCGGTAGCCGCCGTCCCCTTCTGCGGCTGCGCGTCGCAGCGGCGGCCCCTCATTGGCTGCCGCCGCCGCCGCCATTTCGCGCCCTGGCTTTGGTCCCTCAGTAGAGCGGTGCTGTGAAACGGCTCCTCCGGTCTCTCCGGAGCTGTCCTTGTGGCCGCGCCGACCCTGTTCCGGCTTCCGCTGGCCAAGCAGGCAGGCCTCGGGGCACAGGCGTAAAGACCCAGCGGCCTCCCGCTGACCCTCACCCCGCTACGCAATCAGCGCCTCTAGCGCGGCAGACTGACACCCGCTACGGCCAGTCAGCGACGGTTGTTCTCAGTAGCCAATCGAGAGGCGGCGGTGGGGCCGGGCGGTGAGCCTCCCTCCCACCCTCCTCGCGAGACGCGGTCCGGTAGGGGGCGGAAGGGTGGGTCACGTGGGGCGCGCTCCGCCTATCAGCGCGGCAAGACGCAGGGTCGCCCCGGCTCCCGCCAAATACGAGCGGGAGCCCCCGGGGCGGGACCGGGCCGGGCCGGGCCGGTCGCCGCCGACCGCCGGAGGAGCGGTGGGAGCTGCGGCCGCTGTGTCAGGTAGGACGGCGCCGGGACCGCGGTGCGAGCGGAATGCGATGTGTTTCTCGGCGGCGGTTGAGGCCTCGGGGTGCTTGAGGCCTTCCCGGGGTTAACAAAGGAGGCCCGACCGCCGCGCCACGGAACCAGGCCTGGGCCTGAGCCTGCGCCTGCTGCGCCCCGCCGCCTTCCTCCTGCCCGGTCCCCTGGCACTCGGCCTGGCCCTGCGGCGGGGTTCGGGGCCCGGCCGCCAAGGTCTCGGTGAGTGCGGAGGCCCCCTCAGCCCGGGTGGTGCCGACGGGGCTCGGCCCGGGCCCTTTGTCCGGCCTGGCAGTGCCCGCGCTCCACCCGGGGAAGCGCTGCCGGCGCTGCCGCGGCTCGGAGGTGGCAGGGGAGCAGGCAGCTCGTTGGGACCTTGTCACGGGTGTTCATTTGTGTTTTTCCCTCACAGCCATGGAGTGCAGAGACAAAGCAGCTGTTCCCCCGCGGAAGCTCGTCCAAGGTGAGGCTGCAGAGGGAGTTTCTGTCACCCAGCGCAGCTTCAGCGCACTGAGGTGTCAGACTTGATTTTGTGAGATGTTTTGGCTTTGTGGTAATAAACTGGCCCCAACTGACTAATTAGTTTCAACTCTCATGCTTAAGAGCTACTAAAATATCTTGATGTTCGATTCCCCCCCTTCCCCCTACTCCAGTGACTTGTATGATGCGACCAAGTAAATCAAATGTTGTTGTTTCAGCTCGGTTGCCGTTCAAACGCTTGAATCCTGTACCCAAGGAAAAATATGATACAGATTCAGAAGTTAAAAAAGTAAAGAGCTCACAAAGTGGGTTTGGTCCGAGTAAGGATTCCTCCGTAGATGTATCGTGTGCATCCCTGGACAATGTGGAGAATGACTGCCAGTTGGATTCAGATGTGAATTTTGCTCCAAAATTTGTTAACGGAAAGGGTCCATTAGACCATTTTATACAGAAAAACACAAAAGATAACACAGATGAAACTATAATTATTATTGATCTGACAAAGGGCTCTAGCCATAGACTAAGTGATGACGTAGACCAAACTGATTTTGATTCAAAAGCATCTTCATCCATAGCTATAACTAATGGCATGTTAGGAAAAGAGATGAACCAGTTGAGTTGCCTGGATTCCACTTGGAGCAGCCAAACACATGATTTAATGGAGACTGATGCACCATGTGAAACTGTAGCAAATAGAGATGAAGGTTTGGTAGATGGAATTCAGGTGCGTTCCAGGTTAACAGAGTGTAATAACGATGACATGATGGTCAACCAGAGCAAACTGAAGGATATCATCTTTGAGGGCAAGATGCCTGTAGTGCTCCTGGAGGATATTATGACTGCAAAATCTCCCCAAGTCGCTTCTCTTAGAAGCGTCACGTCAGAAAACGAGACCATGGAATCGTCTCATGAAGAAGACTCTGGACTTACCAATTCCTCACTAAGCTCTCACTCGGTCAGCTCACCCGAGGTGCAGCCTGCTGCAGAAACAAAGAGAAATACTAGCCCTTTAGCTGCCTCGACACCTGTTAGGAAGGTTGGTCTCCTTTTCTTTTTTTTTTTTTTAATAAAGCTGTTGTGTTGCAGATAGATTTTATGGTTTCCTGTACTTGTAGTGCAAAGGATAAATAGGATATTCACAAGCATCATGAGAAGCATATGGAAGGTGTTGTTGATTTATTAGTAACACAGCTGAATTCTTGCCCTTTTAAATCTTCCTTTAAATCCTGTAGCTAAAGGTTTTAAACCTTGGCTGGTTTTTTGCTGCTGGTGTATTTGCATTCTGTGAGTGTAGCTTTAAACTCTGTTACAGGTTTGGTTGGGGTTTTTTTGGGTTTTTTTTTTTAATGAACTGTTCATGAAGTGTATGCCTTGGGACTTAGTGTTTTGGTAATTGGGATAAGGACTGTGTCCAAAAGCGGTTTTGTTTGGTAGGTGTTATTTTACAACCTGTATTCTATCCTTGATGAAGCTGCTGTAATTATTGTGAGAGGGTGTTACCTCAGCGAGTGCAGGTACTTTATCAGCTCTGAATTTGTGCAACTGTGGCATAGAAAATGCTTCAAGTTGAAACTAAAGTGCCTCAGCAGAACTGCAGGTCTGTGTGTGAGGATGGAGGGACAAGTAAGATGAGCTTCTGTCTCATCACTGAGCATACAGAGCTTGTGCTCTCAGCCATCTTGTTACAGGCATACTTTTGAGTGCGGGGCGCTGCTTTGGGGAAAAGTCTCTGCACGTATAGCGCTCCTGGGGACGTGTGATGTTGTCAGGCAGCGAAGGCTGGAGCACAGGAGGAGGCAACACCTCAAAATGAGCTCTAACTGAGCTGGTTTATTGTGCTCTTAATTTCAGTTTAGTAGCTATGCTCCAGCAACACTGGAAACTGATTTTTGGTGCTGTGTTGAAGGGGAAGCTTCTAAAGGCAACAGTATCTGCACAGGTGTCTGAAACGTTCACACGGCCCAAATGCCTGTTTACCACTTACCATTTTGGGGAAGAGATCAGTGCGGATTTCTCTTGAGGGGCACGCACAGTTGTGCGTGGTGAAACCTGTGGAGCAGAGCAGTCCTGGTGGATGTGCTTGAGCACTGTAGCTAAGCCTCACCTAAGGTTAGGCTGGACTACCTGGCCCGTGCATTGTTTTGCTCAACTCTATTATTAGAGGGGAAAATGAGGAAGGTATTGAGGAGTGAGTTGATGTTGTGCTGCCAGAGGTGGAGAATTAAGTATGTGGATCAGGTAAATGAGGGTGAAGCAGCTGGTAGCCTTCCTGCTTATGCCATCTTGAGCCTTTCTTAAGAAAGACTTTTCACCAGCTCTCACCCCAGGGGTTAAGGAGAAGCTGCCCCACACCTCACTGGCCTGAAGGAGGTATGGATGAATTAGCTGGGGCTTGGAGCTTGTGATGCAATGGGTCTTCTGTTTCTTCTGCTGTGTGCTTATCAAGAAAATTGATCGATTCTTACACTGTTAAAGCTCGCAATCTAAAATAAATACATAAACTCAAGCAGAGCAGGCATCGAGTATTTCCAGGGTTGAAGAACAAACCAAAAAAAGTACTTGACTCTGATGTAATACAATAAAGCAAACAAGTTACTGGTTTCCCATGGCGTAAGGTAAGGCTGGAGCAGCTCATGTGCTCTCACCGAAATGACAGGTCTGCACCTTGACCTGTACGGTTGTCTGTCCTGGCACGTTTGTCTTCCTAGGTGGAAAAAAATCTGATAATCTAAAGCTCTCAGGTAAAGAACTCTTATTTTGTGTCAAATAAATACAGACTGGCCTGATACAGCTTTGCACTGTGTGAACTTAAATGTTTGTGGGTACAGAAAATAAAGGAGTTGGTCTGTGTTAGTCTTTTAATTGCAGAGTTTAAACTTTGTACCTTATACTGCAAATGGCAAGCTGAGGAAGAGGGGGATACAAGAAACCAAGCTGCAGTATGCTGAAATACTGACAAATTAAGCCTTTGACTTAAGTCTATGAGCAATGCTCTTAAACATAAATTATGGGTTTTTTCCCCTAAAAATAACAGTTTTAAAGGAAGTAAGTGTGACCTGTTGGGAACTTAGGGTTGGTGTGCTGGTACCAGTGGAAGAGCAAGAGGGATATGATGACAAGGAGAAACAGCATTAAGATACGGATAATAGTCCTTGTATTGAGGAAATTCTATCTAAACATCATAGCAAGAGAAAGTGGTAGGATGCAAAAAAACCCCAAAACAACAAACCAAACGAACAACACAAGTTTAACTCTAAGGAAGTGACTTTGCTATAATTAAATGTCCTCTGTTGTGCTCCTGTGATTTGGAGCAGCTTTAGCTTCTGTTTGTTTTTCTGCACATGATATTCCTTGCAAATGATACTGTAGAACTGGGTACACCAGAGGGACTTGTTTATGCAAAACTTGGTAACGTGAGGACTTAATGTAAACTGAAGCGTTTAGATGTATTCAGGCTCAAATGTAAATCAGTGAGATTAGATATGCTTGAACTGTATTCTTATATCCTATACTGAAGGAATACTTGAGTTGCTGAATATACTAATCTGCAAGAACAATGTTAATGTAATTCAGACTAAGCTTGCTGCTCTTCTCATAAGGGAATGATGCGGATCTCTAAAACTTGTGTTTTGTAATTCCAGGTGTCTCAAAAATTCCACAAAAGTTCGGCAGAGAAGGAGAAGCTGAGATTGCAAAGAGTAAGGCACTTTCACTGACATAGAAAGTTAACCTGCTGTGCTTTTGCATTGAATAGTAAGCAAAGCCCTTTGCGTTTCATCTTAGTCCACTTGAAACCTCTCTTTTCCTGGTTTTCCTCACTGATGAATATGGAAGAATCTTAATGTGCGCAGTTAAAATACTTGGCTCGATACAGAGCTTCTTAATGCATACGTAATGCGGTGTGGGTGGCCTGCACTGCATTTCTGTGCACTTTGGAAGGTATTAAGAAACTGTAAATGTTGCTGACTGCTTGTCAAAATGCTTTTGAGAATTTTTTCTGAACCCTTCCTGAGAGGATAGGTACAGCCTGCTAAGTGGACAGATAGATAGGAACTTTTCCAAGAGCCTTCTATTTAGGGTTGGTTCCTGCTTCGTTGTTCTCACCCTTCCTCCAGTTAAGCCAGAAAATGTAGGGTCTGTTCTTCATTAATATGTGAGGCAAATGGGCCACTGTGTCTGTGGGTTGCTGAAGAAGCCGTTGGATGTCACTGCTGGAAATGCTCAAGCTCCGGTCTCTGTTTGCTTGAATGCAGCTAGTCAGCAAAAGTGTTCTGTAACAAAACGGCGGTGTGGTAATTTTGCTGTCCATTCTGCTTTCAGTCATGAAGTGCTAAATATAAAGGAGGCTGATGGATCACATGGAGTTCTTGAACAGTCAGTGCTGTATGAGTGGGCTTTGCTGGCTGGAAAACTGGGTGTTATTTTAACTGCAGTTAGGAAGGCCTGGGCTTATGAATACTTACTGTGTTTCTTAGTAACTAGTTTATAAAGTTGGTAGGGGGCTGTTGTGTGTTTTATTTAAGCTATATGTGGCCCAGCCTGCTCCCAAGATGCTTGCTTTTTACAGTACCCATATAGAAGTCCAATCTGTTGTTTTCTTCCCTTCTATATGTATGTTAAAAATAGCGGTGATGTGAGGGAGAGATGAGAATGGAAGCTTTATTATACTAAAAATTAAATAGACCCGCCAATCCTGCTGTTAACTTCACACCATTTTCCAAACTATCCAGTAGGTTTTCACTGATTACCATGACTCCATTCTGACAATATTGTGTTTTTACCATTGGCACCATTTTGCATGTCAGTTGCCTTCCACAGTTATTTGTACGTGGTGACACTGTTCAGTAAGTCTTGATGTTGCCAAGAAGAGATGTGAAATAAATAAAATGAAACTGAAAATACACAGTGAGGATATTTGTATGTCTGAGCTCAGACATCCCCTTCTTTCCTGGTGAAGTCACCAATGCCTACAATGTAGGGAAGCTATCTTTCTTTAATTTGTCATTTTTTTCATAAGCGTGCTGCATTCTCCTTTGTGTCAGTAGACCCAAACAAGAATTTCAGTTGTTTTGGGATGAAATGCTGTGAAGGGTGACACTTCCAATGTAATCTTCCCCTCCTTGTTCCCATAGTACCCCTTAAATAAGCTTAGGGTGCCTAGTGTTCTCTGGTGATCTGAAATGTACGACACAAGTGACAGTGATTTTGCAAGCTCCAGGGTTTATAAAGCAGAGGCACAATCCAGAGTTCAGAGGCTTGTTGCTGCCTGAGATGGTGAAAAACATCGTCAGAAAATCCTTACGGGTTTATAATGCAAAATTGGGTCAAATTCACTTTTCAAATTTATACCATGGTAGCCCTGCATTGATATAAAAGCATGAAAGCTTAGCTCATGAGCTCTGTATTTCCAAAGTAAGTAATTTGGAAGCAATCTGAAATCTTATATTAAATTAAAATTAATTTATTTTTTTAATTGCCACATAATTTTCTGTAATGCTACAGTGGTAATGAAGGTGACTCTGATATAAAAAAAATGGAATACAAAGCTTTCCTTGATGCTTAGAAAATGGAAATGCCTCCATTTGTTAGAGGAAAAGAGCAATTAATGCCTTCAGAGAGACAGTACTGGGTAGCTCGGCTGCGGCAACAGCTGGCTGTGGTTAATAACCTTGTGTCCTCTGTCAGCTAGAAATGATGCTGCAGGTCAAGCGCTGGGTGGGCAAAGAATTTAGTATCCTGGCTGAAGAAGTGAAGTCCTTAATTTACTGGAGTTTTAATGCCAGCAGCTATTGCTGTGCACAAGAAGACAACTTGCTTAATGGTGTGTTTCTGAACCAGGATCAGGAGCGTGCAGACAAGCTGCAGAAGTTGCAAGCAGAAAGGGAGGCAAAGGGAAGGCTGAAAGAAGAAGCAAAAGCTGCAAAAGAGCGAGCCAAGGAGGAGGCAAAGAAGAAGAAAGAGGAGGAGAAAGAGTTGAAAGAGAAAGAAAGGAGAGAAAAGAAAGAAAAAGAAGAAAAGGAAAAAGCAGAGAAGCTGAGAGTGAAGGAGGAGAAACGCAAGGAGAGGCAGGAAGCTTTAGAGTAAGTGGGTTGGTTTATGCATGTCCTGGGGAATAACATGTAATGATGTGAGCACCTTTCCATACCCTTCTAGAGGCCATACGGGTCAATCAACAGATGCCTGTTTGTCACAGGATAGATTTGAAGTGCTTGAAAGACTTGCATACACCAGACCCTAGGGTCAGCGGTACTTTCTGCTTGCAGGCTGACCTGGGTTTCTGATGTGAAATGGCTGAAAAGAGCTGTCATGCTCTGCTGAGTTCTCCGTTCCTGACCTGTCTTGCTTGTACTTTGCAACTTTCTGGCACGGGTGCCCTGTTTGCTGAGGAAGTTGCTTGTAGCTTGGTAATATAAATGCCTTTTCCTGGTGTTGAGGGGAACTTGAAGCAGCCTAGCTGCTTCGTGGCTAAACTCTAGAAGGAATGAAGAGAGTGTTCTGTATCCTTAGCTTTATCCTTGGCTGAATTAAGAGACTATCTTCTTGCCCAGCATAATGGGGTCATAGTCAAGGTCTGGGGCTTCTCACCTCTTCGTCAGTGCAAATAAACACTTCATGATTTGTGGCAATTAAAATAAACTTTATATTAAAGGGCAAAACTGGAGGAGAAGAGAAAGAAAGAAGAGGAGAAACGGTTAAGAGAGGAGGAAAAGGTAAGTGCTTTCTCTAGCTTGTCTCTGAATTCTTCTGCTAGGGTGAAATGGTGTTAAGGGGCTCCCTGGGACCCTGCCGTCAGCCGCTGAGCTGTTCTCAACAGGGTTGCCACAGCTACTGTGGTTCTCCAGCCAGTGTACCCTGCTATGGTGCCACCTGGGAGGGAGCATGTCCATTTGGGATGTGGCCTGTCCGATCTGACCTGGTGGTGCTGCTCCACCAGTTATATCTTGCAGGTTCACATGTGTTGGTGTCTTTGCTTTTACCTGTTAAAGTCTTTGCTGTGTTTTTTCAATGCCCATGAGTGAACTCTATCCTCTGTCTTAGCAATGACTTTGGAATCCATGTAGCTATGTTAGAGAAGAAAATTAGTTTTTTGTTGAGTCATAGGAGCTGGTAAATGACTGAAATTTGCTTTATACCTCACTAGATTTGAAGTTGGGTCGTGCATGAGCTCATTTTGAATTTATAAGGCCTTGTCCTACCTTTATAATTTGCATTTTGATTCTGATTTCAGCGTATTAATGCACAGAAAGCAGAAATTACAAGGTTCTTCCAGAAACCAAAGACTCCACAAGCCCCAAAGGTGAAGTATTGCTGTTTCTGTGTTTTGCTGGTCTTTCATTAGTTATTGTCTAACAAATACACAGATTTCCTTCTAATCTGTCCCTTAGAGCTTCTTAGGGGGGGCAAAGCGTTAGTATTTCTTATTTCCTAATTTCAAAAGTGTAAAGGATTTTTAAAGAAGTCTGTGCCCGGAGCAGAGACTACAGAAGAAGTTTGTAGTTACTTTAGCCAAAGACAGAGCTGAGATTTTTACTGCGTTGGCTGTGAAGACCTAGATGCCCTTGAAGTTCTGTTGGAATCTCAGATAGTAAGGGCGTAGCCTAAATTTTTGCTCAGATCTCAGCACCCAGTATTGTTGTAAGTCTTGAATGTTTTGGTACTGTAGTTCCTCAGGTGTTCAGACCCTAACCATCCTCACTTAATATTTCAGATTCTTGCTGGCTCTTGTGGAAAGTTTGCTCCTTTTGAAATTAAGGAGAACATGGTCTTAGCTCCCCTCTGTCGTATTGCCCTGGATCCAGACTTCTTAGAACAGCTGGATAAGCTCCTGCGTGCTCAGGATAGTGAAGTTTCTTTTTTGAGGGATTTAAAGTGTCGTAAACCACGTAAAACTGGACCTACTTTTGTCAATAACAGCACTGACATAGTGAACAGGTTAGTCTGTGTTTTGGGGTTTTTCTTCACTTCCTTGTGTAATGAACTGCAGAATGGTTCTGAGGTAGTATTGCTCTAATATTGGAGATGATGGGAAGATGGAGCTTTTCTTTGAATACTCATTATTTTGTATAACAATTGTTTCCATGGGGCGCAGTACGTTATGATGTAGATTTCCTTTGTTCTGTACAGTGCCTCTCAAATCCTTCCCTGCAGGAAATCTTGTGCTTCAGGCAGCTGCCTTTCAGCACTGGACCCTACGGGCCTTTAGTGGTGTTCATCTTGGATAGTTTTAAAAAGGAAACCTGCCGATAGCTAAAATAGAGGAGGGAGGTGGCTTGTCTGGAACCCATGTTCTCACAGGAGGATTGGGAGAGCCTGTTCTAATGAACTCAAGCTCTGGGTTGGGATTGTGGCTGAACTGAAGCTTTCTATAAGATGCTTTCCTGAGCAGCAGGGGAGTCTTCTGTAAGTACTGAAGATGGTCTCTTGTTCTAACAGTGACGTGGTGGTAGTGGATAACTGCAAAACAGATGCTGTTCCTGAAAGGGGGAAATTTGGTAGAATGAAGCTTCTGCAGTTTTGTGAGAATCACCGTCCTGCATACTGGGGCACATGGAACAAGAAAACCACTGTGATCCGTCCCAGGAATCCTTGGTCTAAGGACAGTGTAAGCACCTCACGGGCAGTGTAGTTGGATTCTTTCTTTCTTTATGCTCTTGAACTGAATATGTGGTTGGTCAAGTTCACTTGTTCTCTGGGATTTCTGATCCACTTGCATGTTCCATCTTGCTGCTGGGTTTTGAAACCCTGAATGGGGTCTGGTGACTTGCTCTGAAATCATTTACAGAAATGGCATGTTGACATTTCTTCTAGAAACTACTGGACTACGAGGTAGATAGTGATGAAGAATGGGAAGAGGAGGAACCTGGAGAAAGTCTTTCCCATAGTGAAGGGGTAAGGATTCTGCACAGCTTTCTGAACAGATTACACTTGTCAGTGTAATTTCTAATAAGCAGAGTTTATTTTTAGGATGATGAAGAGGAGGGAGAGGATGAAGATGATGATGATGGTTTTTTTGTACCCCATGGGTACCTATCTGAAGATGAAGGAGTGACAGAAGTAAGTGAACTGGGTGTCACTGGATTTCCATCTCTGTTCCCAATGAATTGTGTAGTAAATATTAGTGGAAGAAGAAAGCACATAGTCTTGGCAGTGACGTAACCCATCTCAGATCTGCATAGTTCAGGAGCAGATTTCTGTAGCTCAGAGAGCATGGTAAAAAGCTGGGTTTAAAAAGCTTTTGTTTTTCCTGGAACGGATGGATGTATAGAGTTCTTTCTTGCCTGTGGCTTTAGGAGTGTGATCCAGAGAATCAGAAAGTTCGTCAAAAACTGAAAGCAAAGGAGTGGGACGAACTGATGGCCAAGGGGAAGAGGTTCCATGTTCTACAGCCTGTGAAAATCGGCTGCATCTGGGAAAGTGCAGAAAATGACAGCAGCGCAAACGCAGACCTAAAGGTTCTCCAGCAATTCACAGCGTGTATCCTGGAGTCACCTGTTGCAGAGGAAGAACAGCAGATACAGAAATGTAGCAAAAAAAGAGAAAAAGATCAGCAAAGTAAGACCTGAAGGGTAAATAGTTGTATGCACTGTGGTACTCTGCTTTCAAGAGAATAGACTTTTGTATGAGTGTCAAATTCAGAATGACCTGTTTATGACATGTCTGAAATCCAAGCAATCTCTACAAGAGCTCTTGGAAGGGAGTTTTCTGGGATTGCATCTAGTATGGCCATAGTTACGTTCTCCAAAAACTCTTGCTCTAGATAATCCAGGAAGTGAAGCCAACGAGACTTCAGCAGACTCAGGTTTAAGTTTGCTTGCTGGAAGTGCTTGAGCCCGCTGACCTGTTCAGGGTGGGAGGATTCAGTTTGTGTGTTGGGTTTCGGTAATGAGTATCTGCTGCACCCAATTAACATAAGGATGTGAATAATGCACATAAAGGCTAGAACAGGGCTCAAAGCTTTCACTTCAGGGTGCCGTTATTATTGGGGGTGAATTTTTCTACATCAAATTCAGCTCCTGTTACAATCCTGTATCTAAAAATTAATCTCAGCCTGTTTGTCTTCTTTCTGGAAATACTGATAGGTTATGTCAGCCTAGCTTTTCTCAGCCTTTAAATAGTTCTGCCCCACAATCTTTGTGCATCCTTTCTTTGCAGTTCTTGGCCAGCTTCTGCCGCTGCTGCATGGCAATGTGAACGGGAGCAAAGTCATTATCCAGGAATTCCAGGAGTGTTGCCGGCAAGGACTGTTCAGTGATGTGACTGCAGCCGCCGACTGTAGCGACACAAGCCCTGTGAGCCCCCACACCTCCTGGCTGCAGACGCCTGTTGGCGAGGACAGCGGGGTCCCTTCCAAAGCCAGGCTAAAGCGAATCATTTCTGAGAACTCTGTGTATGAGAAGAGACCTGAATATAGGATGTGCTGGTATGTCCACTCAGAGGTGCTGAAGAGTTTTGATCAAGAGAATCTCCCCGTCCCTTGTCAATGGAACTACGTCACTCAGGTCCCTTCCTCAGGGAAGGAGGAGGCTGGCAGTGTGCCAGGCATGGCTGTCCTGCAGACCACCCCCATGTCGGTGAAGAGGAGGTCCACCGGGAGCATGTCCATCACTAAATTCATGAAAAGACCTCGGGATGCTGAACAGGTGAGTGCCAATCATGGTGCTTTTCCCCAGTAAAGAATGATGGGAATTTAACTGTGCGTCTTCAGTAGGTGAGCATCCCTGGCATGCCTCCCAGATCAGCCTAGATGAGCAGAGTCAAAATATTAAGCTACAGACACCGTTCTCCACACAAAAAAACCCTTTTTGTGGGGAAAGGAGTGAAATTACGTGACTCTCAAGAGATGGATTTCTTTTGTGTGTCTCCAGCTTGGACTGTCTGTTCAGTTTGAAATGTTGCTCTCCTGCTGTTCTTCCATTTTCTGCTGTTTGGCAGTGATTGCATCCAAGCTGTGAATAGTTTCTGAGTGCTTGCCCTTGGTTTTACAGCTGTATATAATTTGTATGCAGGTTTTTATGTGTGTGTGTATGGCTGCCAGATGTATAGCCTGAGCTGGTGACTTACATCAGTTGCATATGTGCTGATTAAATGTGGTTCCTAAGTGCTGCAACTCAGCCCGTAATAGTCTGTAAAGCCTCTGGTTTATGTTGTCATATGTAAAGCTAAATTTCAAGAGCTGGTTTAATAAAACTATAATAATTCATAGGAACAAAATGAGAAGGATTTGGAGTAGTTGCTACTCCAGCTCTAAGCTTTGTTGTGGTCTTCCTGCTGTTTGCACCTGCTTTTCTGGGTAACCACAGGTAGTATTAAGAGTTAATAATCTGAAAGGATGACTGAAAAGTATGCAATGGATGCTTTAGCAGTGTGATGCTGTGTCGTGCATTTAAGACTGTAAGGATTTAGGTCCTGAAGCTTGGTGTTATCAACTGTTTGCTGCCGAACGTACAGATAGGACAGGGTTTGCACTGTCGGTGGATTTATTCTTCAACCCCTGTGGACAGGGGGGTTAGGAAGGAAGCCACAGACAAGGCTTATACTTTTCCTTCCCACTTTATTCTTGGCTGCTTTGGCTATTCTACTGAGAAAGCTCTACATTCAAGTATTGATAGGGATCAGATACTTGTGAGAAGCTGTTCAGCCCCCAAGCTCCATCTGCTTGGGTTTTTTCTTATACACTAAATAAAGGCAGAGATAAAAATCTCTGCTTGGCACCCACTGGAAATTCTGCTTATAACTGACTACTTGAGCAGAAAAAATACCAAAACAAAGGCTTTTAGTAGAATTAAGTCACCAGCCTGAATTCTTCAAAGCTCTTGAAAGCGTCTTAACAGCTGCCCTTGTGAGTTGCGGTGCCGCACAGCTCAGAGCAAAGGTGTCGGAGTCCTGAACGCCTTTCATGCCTGACGTCTAAATCAGCGCTGCTCAGGTATTAAGATCCCATCCTTCTTGTTGAGCAAGGCTGGGGCTTAGGGAGAGCCTAGGAACGATTGTAGGTCAAGGCTGCCAGGTTCCTTACCCCTGGCACGTGTTACTCTGCCATGAAGCTTCTGACAGGACTCGTGTGAGTATAAAGGTGCTCTTACATAAGCTGCAGAGAGAAGAACTCGGTGTTGAAGGGGGCAGTACCTGTACGCATGTAGGAGGGGAATACTTAATCTGAGAACTGTGACTTTAATGAAAGATGTAAATTTTAAAATTTCTCTTGGAACAGCTTGTAGGGGGCGGGCACCAGGTTCTAGGTCTGAGATTTTCATTCCATGGTTCCAATTGAGGGGAAAAAACCACCAAACTACTCACAGCTGTCCAATGCTGGGCAGCTTCAGTTTGTATCACCCCTTTCATTGATCCTCTCAATTCAAACTGAGTTGTTTGTGCTGCTCCCATAGCAGAAAATAGGGTCACCAAGAGAAGAACTGTCACCCCTCCCTAATTAAAAGCTAATAGGCAAAGGTGAGGAGGAGTCGCAGGGAGAACACACTTCAAACTTGACAAGCAAAAGTAATTTTCCATCTTCAGAAGGAAGAAAGCATCCAAAATAATCAGCAGAGTGAGGAGAGATTTCCCTTCCAAAAACCCAACAAAACTGAGTCAGATTTCAATTAAGGTTTGAACTGACTTTTCGATGTGTAGGCTGTTCATCGCATTGTGTAATAGCAAAATATCTTGGAGCAGAAGCTTGGCGTGCTTCCTGCTGAATGTGCCATTGCAGATGAGGCCTTTTATCAGAAGTCAGTGTCTGTTGGAGCCAGGGGTTGCTTATTTTTCTTCCCTACAAATACACCCAACTGATCAGACTGTGCTGCGAGTCCCAATCATGAGGAGTGCCCACTGTTAGTCCTTTACAGCACCAGCTGCGCTTGGTCTTGCACGTTAGCACCATCACCTTGCTGTTACACAGCTGGTACCTTTTTTTTCCTTAAGGCTGAAGCTGTGGAGATGGATGGCTTTCAGGCAGACACCGAGGAAGATGAGGAAGATGAGGACTGCATGATTGTGGATATACAGCCAGGCAAAGGTGGGAAAATAAAAATGGATAGTAGTCTCTTGGCAGACTCTCGCTCCCACAAGGGAGAGTATAACAGAGTGGGAACAGTGTGTAGTTAAACCTGTTGCAGTTTTTCTGCTACTTTCTCACCAAGCCTTGCGCTCTTCTCTCTAGATGTCTTATTCTAGGTGCTTCTCTGCTTATTATATTTTATTCCAGGTGCTTCTTTGGTATTTACAGTCTTCTCTAACTTGCTCTTGCCTTTTCTTCCCTTCTCCCTCTGACTGAAAGGCACAAAGTGCTTGTAACTAGCATTTGGCTGCCAGTGTTACCTTGGGTATTTTTTTTTTCCTGGTAAGGAAAGTGAATGCTGGGGTCAGTATCAGCAAATCCACTAACTATTGGCAAAATGCAGAGCAGGGCTGGCCTCCGAGGCATGCATACTTACGTTCAGAGCCCTTCAAGGACTGATGAGGTCTGGACCATAATTCCCCTCTGCTGCCTTCTTGAAGTTTTAGGTGCACACTGAATTGTCTGAAGGAAATAAGATGGGATAATAACCCAGCTCTCAGATGTTTGACAGGTGAGGGCTCTGATCAACACTCTGCAGCTTTGCTCTAGAATCTAAGCAGTTGCTTATATTTGTGTCCCAGTTACCCCTTGGAAAATGGCTTTCAAAGCTCTGCCGCTGTAGCGTATCCTTTCAGGCTGTGGATTCAGAAACTGTGGGATGAGGATATGGAGCAGCTTCTTTCATCTCCGTGAGGTTTTAACTATACATACTTGATCATACAGATCAATGACTTAACACCAACCGCATGATGTGCATTCAGCTCCTCTAAACCGCTTTCAAAACCTCCCAGCCCTTTCTTTACTGCTCTCACAATAGAGCTCTTTCACAATGCTACTGGCAGAACCTGAATTAAGGAAAGTGGGGGTTTTGTGTTGGGCAGCTCCACTAATTGATAGATAAGGGCTCGTGCATATTCCCGAAGCCTGAAATTCTATAGTGTTTGACCTATTCTAGACATATTGGGGTTCTCCTTTCTCTCTCAGCTGGTGCTACGTTCCTCCTCTTGCCTGCCGTAACAGACAATACAACTGTTTGACAAGAAGCTTTGCATTTAATCTTAAGCTGCTTTGGCTTATTACAAGGCTGCAGTGAGATGAAAGCCTTGTTCTGAGGACGGGGATGCTATTGAGTAGCTTGCCTTCCTCAGGCTCTGTTGCCATGCACGCAGCTGTATTTGTTTAACTCTGCCCGAGTCTAAAGCACTGCAAAGATTATGAAGATCCTTTTTATGGTTGAAGTGACTTTATTCTGGATTGATGTTAACCCAATACTAAAACCAATTTTTAAATAGTATGAAAAAGGAGACTTGCAACAGATGCGGGCAGACAAGCCAAGACAGATAAAGCATATAGTAGTCAAAGTCTGCTGGATTAATGAGGATATTAAAAACAAAAACCCCACCAAAACCACAAAAAACACCAACCAAACAACAACAAGACCCCAAGCCCAACATATTTTCTGCTTTGCAGGTTCTACGTTGGCAGTTACTGAAACAGCTCCAGAATCCAGTGGCACAAGAGCCACTCACCAGGACACCAGCATGGTCAGCCCATCTAATACCATTTGAGACTTAAATGCCTACTAACTTCTCTTGTATGTATGTAGAATGAGTTAGAAAATTTTAAACCATGCATATCTTTGAACAAGATACTTGAAAGTATTCCATATTTCTTGTAAAGAGAAGACAGCACTTTGTTCTGCTTTGGACCAGATGGAAGCTTAAATTTTTAGTTCTAGTTTTTAGCTTTAAAAAAACACTGCATATTAATCTGTCCTTAATAAAGCATTATTGAAATTTTGATACTTCTTTGTAATGGAAGGTATCGTAAGTTATCTCTAAAACTAGTGGAGGTATTTTGAAATAAGCTTATTGTGATGCCACTGGGGGAATTGCTCTGTTCATAATGTTGTATAGCATGGACTTGGGTATAAATGATGTACAATTATATTTGAATTTATGCTATCTGTATCATCCTGTTTGTGGTCTTACTCGCTACAGAGAACAGCAGCAGGGCTTTACCTTTGGAGGAGGAAAAAAAACCCCAAAACCAACCCACCTTGTTTCTCCTGTTTTGGGATAAGCCAGTATTAATTACATACTGGGGGTAGATTATTGGTCTCCTGTACACATTGCTGCAACAGCAGCAGTATACATAAAAGCTGGTCTCCACCCCACAGTGAAACTTTAAGATTTGAAGTACAAAGGACTTGAACTAGCATCAAACTTTTTTCATGTATGTAACAAACTGACTGGGGCTTTTAACTTCACATGGCTTGTGAGTTGATGAATCAGTTTTCTAAAATACTAGCTGTAGTTTGAGGCTTAATCTCTCATCAGGGGGCAGCATATGCCAGTCTCCTGGTGCATGCCATGAAGTGAAAAGGTGGGTAATGCCACAGCTGCGCCAGTAACACCAGTGCCAGCACTGACTGGAGCTTGTCTGTGTTACAAGCCTGTAAGAGCAATGCAATTCAAATAACTTTAAACAGAACTAAGTCTTTAAATACTCCATTTAATCAGACTAAGCATAATTTTATCTAAATATATTCTCTCCAATAGGAGTTACAGTGCACACAAAAGCAGAAGGAAAAGCTGAGTTTAAGCCCAGCCCAATATCCCAGCTCAATCAATTGCTAATCCAGCCTTGTACTAGCACCCACTGTCCCTCCTCCAGGGGAGGAGAGTGGTGCTTCATCACCATCTTTGAAACACTTCAAGCAGTCACTGCTCAAACTTGGTTTTTAAAGCTATGCAGAGCTGTCCTGCAACTGTCTTACCAGGCAAGACTGCTTTAGTGTCTGGCTGCTGGAGTTGTGGAGGGTGACCACGAGGTTGGTGTCACGTGGCAGAATCTAGACTCCCACTGCAGTGCTAAAACAAAGTCAGGTCTGAGGTCACATAGGTGGAAGCCCCAACAGTCTGTATGGGAAAATGAGGGAACAGTCTAAAACCACCAGCACTGAACCCACTGCCCTTTATTTCATGACAGTGTCTGGACTCTGGAGAGAATTTCTGGTTTCAGGGAGTTTGCTGGCTGCTCCTCTCCTGACGCTTCGATGTCTGCCATGACTGCCGCGTCCCAGGCGAGAGTCAGGAGGGCTGAGGGCACCTGGGACAGAAGAGGCAGAGTTACTAAGCTATAGCAATGTTATGCTTTGATGTTGTAACACTCTGTGTATGTTCACAGACTGGGAAGAACTTCAAGAGTACTTCAGCTGAAAAGAATGAGTGGATTTCTGCAAGAAGCCCCTGTTAGGGGATGCTGCCTTGGGCTTCCTGGTGGTCGCCCTGTGCTAGAGCCACACTTGCCTCCCAGTTGCTGCCTTCCCTCTTTTCCCAGCGTGAATGCTAAGCCTCTGACAGAGCTACTGGAAACTACTGCAGCCTGCATTTGCTACAGGAGGTTGGTCCTTGCTGTTCCTTCCAGTCAGACCTCCTAGCCTTGAGCCAGGAGCCTTCAAGCAGTTACTTGTTTGTGCTTAAAAAGAACGGGCCAAAGCACAACTTAAGGCACTGAAAGCAGAAGACATGAACTCCTCTAAGTTATGAGCTGCAGCTGAATTCTTGACAACTTGAAGATGCTTGTGAAAGTACCAGCTATGTGGTTTTTGGCATTTTGTTTGGTTTGGTGGTTTTTACTCACCAGCCCACATTCATTGAATGCCAAGTTCTCATCAGTCAGTTTGAGGCCTCCAGGTCCCAAGAGCTCAAAGGGCAGCCAGTCATCTCTGAGTGCTTCTCTCACAAAGTTGTAGAGCGCAGATAGTGACTCTCGTGCATAAAAAGTCCCTGCCATGAGAAAACAAGGTGAGATATTAAGAGAGAGAGTCTGGCATTTACCAAATCTAACCTTTTGTGGTAGGTTTCATGGGGCTCACGTACTGATACTAACTTTATGAACTACTTCAGTGACACAGAAACAGCCTGATTCAACTGAAGTATAAAAGCAGAATCCCCAAAGAAAAATATTAATTCAATTGTTGCAAGCCCCTGCCAGACTGTAACAAAGAGTTGGGAAAGCCAGAAATGAATTCCAGAGTTCTACTGCAAAATGTGAAGAGGATTTATACTGTTGTACAGCCTGACACCACGCAGGCAGCTTCATGCTGGTTGCTGTAACAAACTGATCTAATGAGTCCAGCTTGCTTGCAGTAGCCTGGGAAGAGCACGCTTTAATTAACAGCGCCTTGAGATTCTTCCCTCTCCACTCAACCCTGCATACAGTCCCAACCCTGCCTGTGCAGGTAAGGCAGGTGGAGGGCTCAGAGATGGGAAGAGTTATTAGAGAAATGTTACCCCACTCTGGTTTTTTTGGAGCTTTATTCTACCAGCTGTGTTCAGCACACCTCAAGCCTGCTTATGATTCAAGCTCTTGCATTACAAGTATTCTCAGAAGCTTTTGGAGGTGTACAAAGAAAGGGTGAGAAGTCTTTTTTTTTACCTTGGAGGATGTATCCATCGGGAAACCGGACTCGTACCAGGGTGTAGTTGTACTTCCGCATTTCCCTTTGTTCTTCTTTCTCTCGCATGGCTCTCGTCCTCAGCATGGAAGCCTTCTCCACCGCTTCTGTCCTTTAGAGAGAAAGCAGTTTTTCGCATGAAGGAGAGGTACAAGACTCCAGGCTGGTATCATGTACCCCAGGGCAGCTGGGGCCCTCCATCTCAGCCTACTCACCGGAGTCGCTGCTCTCGTTTGATCTCTTCTGCAGTGAGGTTGTAAAAGTCATTTGGTAGCTCAAACCGAGCAGCTTCAGGTGATGGTTTAAATACACAGAGCTGGCGATCCAGCTGTGCTCTCACAGGCTCAGAGCTTAAAAGCTGCTCTTTGTAATCCTTGAGTTCTTCCAGCTTGGTCAGCATTTCTTCCTTCAGTACATAGTACTCCTCTGTGGTCTCTACAACCAGAAGGACAGCGTGTGAGTCTCTTGTTCTGTACATGACTAACATATGAAAAATAAGGGCAAGGATCTCCAGAAAATGTAATGCCTTAACAGGGTAACCACAGGGTGAGTGGCTGTTTCTGTTACAGCCTGGGAGTAACAGCCTTTGTTACAGCTGTGGAGTGCTCTCCAGCCTCCCCTGGGATGTCCTACCACCACCACCCGACTCCTGACTCCAGTTTAATACACTTTGATTTCTTGCCTTGTCCTGGAACAGGCAGTGTTTTTGTCTCAAACCCGACAGCCTGGAAAAATCTGTGTATCCCTTCCAGACAGCTTATCCTTTCCTGGAAGAAAAGGAAAGAATTTAGATGTAGTCTACTGCAGGCAAGGACTTTCCTAGGCAGAGCACCTGCAGGAGTCTTGACGTCACCTGAAACACTTTGTTCTGCAGCTTGATTTTTCGGTACTTCTCCTCCTCTGGGTGGAGACAGATATTATCCAAGTACCTGCAGAAAGAGGAACACACTGAATGGATCGAAGCAGGATGTGCTACCCCAAGATGTAGGAGACTGAGAGGCCTCACAGTATTTCTCACAGAGAAAAGAGCTGAAAAACTGAGGAAAGTACAATAATACATGGGTGTCTTGTGCCCAAGCCAGACAGAAGATGGGGGTGGCTGATCTCAACCTGCAGCTCCCAAACCTCTTGGACTCGTGGACTAACTCTTTAATAAAAAGACCTCTGAGATGCTGATCTTATTTCCACTGACACTTAAGATGGTTCAGATGTTCAGCTTTGGTTTTCTTCAGACTTTGCCTGGAGCACAGCAAGAAAATCCACCCACCTGTCAGCCTTGCAGGGACAGGACAAGCTACCTGCGCCCTTGGTCCTGCTTACCTGGCCATGGTCTCCACACCCACTCGTACTTTCTCCCGGTCCTTATTGAAGGTGTGAATCTCCATGATCGAGGCAGCCACCGGGTCTACGGAGAAATACTGGGGGAGAAGGAGAGAAGCTGGTTGTGGGGGAGCTGATGCTGCTCTGCACAAAGTGCTGTGTGGGTCTGTTGTGGTTTAAACCTGACCAGCAGCTCAGCACCACGTTTGTTCCCCTCGCAGTGGGATGGGGGAGAGAACTGAAAGCCCCCATGGGTTGGGCTAAAAACAATTTAATAGGTAAAGCAGAAGTTCTGCACGCAAGCAAAGGAATTTATTCGGTACTTCCCAGTATAGCTGTTCCCAGTGTGTAATTAACATTTTTTCATCACTAGTCTGAGCTGGCATGAAGAAAATCAACTCTGTCCCAGCTAAAACCAGTACAGGGCCAGTTCCCAGTCCCAGCAAGCCGAAGGGAGGGTGCTGGGACAGGTGTTTGTATGGCTGCAGTGGAACAGAGCTGCCTGTCGGGAGATGGTGGGGACTTTACAGGGAGAAGGTGGAGGGCTGGAGAGGTCCAGCTCACGGGGACCTGTGCCACAAAACAAGTTGAAACAGGAAGGAAAGCTCTGCAGCCAGTGGCCGTGGTGCTTACCGACTGGATGGCTTCTCTGAGGTGCTTTTCCTTCTTGTCTTTCTTTACAACTGCACCGGTCAACGGGCAAATAAAATAAACCCCTGAAACAGAGGGGGCAGATGCCCCTTCCCTGGCTGGGGAGGCGAGGTCCTACAGGAGACAAAAGCAGGCACCGAACTGAACACAGGAGGGTTTCGGGGTGGGGGGTGGTGTTTTTAAATACAGGACAGTGACGGCAGCCCAAAGGGTGCTGGTCGGGGAGCAGCAGCAGCACCTCTTGTACCTTCTCCTCTGCGGAGACCCCTTTCTCGCTGGCAGCTGCCTCGGCCATCAGCTCTTTTCTCACTACAAGAGACAAATGCAGGTTATGCTGCGGCAGTCCAGCAGATTTCAGAGGGCTCCGGCACAGGCAGCGCTGCCCGGGGGAGCAAATGCCCACCCGGGTGCTCTGTCCCTGGCCTGAGAGCCCTCGGGCGAGTGACCATCATTTCCATGGTGCTGAAGCCACTGCTGAAGCCCGTTGTGCCCCAAAACGCCCTGTGAGCTGCACCCCAGCAGCTCCCAACCCGGGACCTGCCTCGGGGCTCCGCTCGGAGGTGCCACCACCCCCGCCTGCCCCCACGGTGGCCGCCCCGTCCCCACCCGTGACCTGCAGCAGCCCCTACCCTGGCTCCTGATGGCCTCCTGGGAGGAGGGCGCCTTGGTCTTGGGCCTCAGCTCCAGCCGGGCCAACGCCGCCGCCGCCGCCATCTGCGCTTCATCCGTGGGTCCCTGACGAGGCTTCGGGGCCACCTCGGCTCTCGGCTTCTCCTTGGGGGCCCTGGGCGGGACGAAGCAGCGGGGCTCGGGGGGAGACGGGCTCCGTGCCCCTGCCAACCGAGCCGGCCTGGGCCACGGCCACGGCCCGGCACCGCCTCCCCCAGGAGCCGGCCGCCCCGCTGCCCGGTGCGCGCGCTGGCCCCCGCGGGGCGGGTGGCTCGGCCACCGCGGTGAGCGCGGGGCCCGTGGCGCTACCAGCCCAGCACCCCCGGGGACCGGCGGCACTGCGGGCCATGGACACCGGGAGTGAAGCGGAGGGGGCCGGCTCTCACCCGGCCAGCCCCGCTCGCCGCCGGCTGCGCCCCGGCCCGGCCCGGCCCGCCCCACCATGGCGCCCACCCCCCCACCGCCCGTTACCGGAGGATTCCCCCACGCCGTACCGGGCCGGCTCCGACAGCTTCTGTCCGGGCCCTGCGGTCTTGAACTTCAGGTCGGCCTTGATCTCCTGGAAGAACTTCCGCATAGCGGCGGGACGGGGACCGGGACCGGGACCGGGACCGGGACCGGGACGGGGACCGGGACCGCCGCGCCCCGCCCGCGCTTCCGCCCCGCCCACGGCCCGCCACCGGAAGCGGCTCTAGTGCCACTCTAGGCTCCTGCCACTCTATTGTCTCCGCGGTCCTCCGGGCCTGAAGGGGAAGGAGTGGGCTGTGTGTGAGGCTGGGCCCGGGACCCCCACGGACCCCCCAGGGACCCTCACGGCCCCCAGGCCTGCACCCACAGGCCCCCAGAGACCCCTGGACCTGCACCCACAGCCCTCAGGCTCCCCCAGGCCTGCACCCACGGACACCAGAGACACGCAGGCCTGCACCCACAGCCCTCAGGCTCCTCCAGGCCTGCACCCACCACCTCTACTCTACAGCCTCAGCACCCTCAGGAGGAACCACCAGCCCCAGCACGACCAGTCCAGCCTGAAACAGGCTGCCTGCAGCACCGGAGCAGACCTGGGGTGCAAGCTGGGATGAGGGAGGCTAAAACACCAGAAGGTTCCCTGTGAGCTTTGCTTGGGCCCCACAACCCAGGCCTCTTACACCAGCCAGCCCCCCAGAACGGGCAGGGGTCTCACTGCCCACCCTGCCACCCTGCAGAACAGGTTTGAGATCAGCCAACGGGCTCAAAATCTGAGGACAAATGCACACCCCTGCGCATCAGGCAGTTTCATGAGGTTTATTTCCATGGCATGACTCCTCATGGGGCCACAGGACAGTCACTGCTGAGGAAGAGGCTGCCTCATCCCTGCCTCGGGGTGAGCGCGCAGTCGGTGGGATCAGGCAGACACCCACCCGTGCAGGCAGCAGCTGTGGAAGGAGCACCCTGGCATCGCACCTTCCATGGCACCAGCTCGGCTGACAGCCAGCATTCGCACTGGGACCGACACCTGAACCGCTGCAGCAGCACCGACAGCCAGAAACACACGGACAGAAGCCAGGCCCACGCCTGCATGGCCAGCAGGCACTCATGCACCGAGCCATGGCCCCACCAGCCACAAGGACCCCAGTGCCTATGGCACAGGAGATGCTGTGGTGAGCACAAGATCCCCCATTGTCCCAGCACCACTCGCAGGCTCTGCACCACCAGCAAGCAACGCACAGCCTGGGATATAGCACAGCCCAGCAGGAGGGAGTGCTTGCTTACAGGGTGACATGGAGAAACACAGACATTCCCCAACACCCCTTACTTCACAAATTCCTTTCCGAAAAGCCCAGAGGAGTTTCCCTTCGTTGTGCACATCCCCCTCGTGCTGCAGCCCACACACCAGACACCGTGGTTCATCCTTCCTCGCCTCCTCGCAGGGCCACAATCATCCTGTAAATAATTTCTCCCCTGAGCAGTTTGTGTTTTATAACTGCCTGGCTCTTGCCGGGGTGCTGGGTGCTCTGGCTGCCACCAAACCGCACGAAGCCACCTCAATGTCAGGCGAGGCCAGCGGCGAGCCCAGCACAGGCAGTGAACCATCTGCATTGCCGTGACCTTGCAGAGAAACCACATCGGGTTAAAACCAGGTTTAAAAACTGATCTGGCTTCCAGGTGGACGCCTCACACCGTTTTGCTCCGGCTTAGCTGGACTGAGATGAAGTTTTCGAACCAGAGGCAGGTAAAGCAGGTCTAACCCATCCCCCAACCTCGCCCCCAGCGGCTCTTGCAGGTGGGTTCCTCCTGTCCCGAGGACAATTCCCCCCAGCCCACCCCAGCCGGGACTCAGTCCGCCCAGGACGGGACGACACCCCGTGCGCTGGGGCTGAGAGCTGCGGCGCTTCAGCCAAGGTGGGGGCTGAGGTGGTGGCGCTGGATGGGGCAGGAGTGGTGCAAACCCCCCAGAGCCCCCCGGGTGCCCCCCTGCCCCAGGCCCTGCCCCGTCGTCCTCAGCCCTACAGCCCTAACCAGCTCCTCCGCCCGGCCCAGTCCCCGCCCTCTCCCTATGGCCCCCCCCGACGGCGCGGACCCATACCCTATGGCCGTGACCCCCTCCCCACTGCCCTGGCCCCCCAGCCCCGGCCCCCTCTGGCCACGCCCCTCAGCACCCCCCTCTTCGGCGCCTCTTGCTGGTGGACCCAATCCCGTTATCCCGCCGTGCCCTCTCCTCGCTCCCATTGGGCAAGACGACAGAGCGACGTTGCGGCGAGCCAACAGAAGGCGGTGTCGCGGGCGGAGGCGGGACATCCTGCGGGCCGGGCCGTCCCCGCCCCGCTGCCCGGTGCTGCCCGCGGCCTGGGCCTCCGCCGCCGCCGCCCCGCCCCGCGGCCGCCATGCCGCACAGCTTCAAGCCCGGAGACCTCGTCTTCGCCAAGATGAAGGGGTACCCGCACTGGCCGGCCCGGGTGAGACCGCGGGACCGCACCGGCGGCGGGGCGCACCGGAACGGGGCGGGGGGGGGGCCGGGCCGGGCATCCCGCAGCGGGATGGAGATATCGTCCCGCGGGGGGTGCCGGTACCGGGATGGGTACACGGACCGGTTCCTGTCCCGAGGTGGGGGCCTGTCCCGGGATGGAGATGCCATAGCGGTACCCGTACTGGCATGGGGACTCGATAACGGGTGTCCCGTGCAGGGATAGGGGACCCAGTGCCGGCACCTGTCCCGGGATGGGGACCCGGTACCGGCATGGGGTGTCCTGTCCCAGGACGGAGACCCAGTACCGGCATGAGGGACTTGTACCAGCACCCACACTAGGATGGAGATGCCATAACGGCACCCATTCTGGTATGGGGACCCGGTACTGGCATGGGGTGTCCTGTCCCAGGATGGGGGACCTGAGACGGGCACCTGTCCTGGCATAGGGGACCCAGTACTGGCATGAAGGGCTTGTACCAGTATCCATACTGGGATGAAGATGCCATAATGGCACCCATTCTGGGATGGGGACCTGGTACTGGCATGGGGTGCCCTGTGCTGGGATGGGGGGCCCGGTACTGGCATGGAGTGTTCCATCCTGGGATGGGTACCCAGTACCGGCATCTGTCCCAGGAGGGGGACCCAGTACCAGCATGGGGTGACCTGTCCCAGGATTAGGACCTGGTACCAGCATGAGGGACTTGTACCAGCACCCATACTGGGATGGGGACCCGGTACCAGCACCTGTTCCAGGATGGGAGACCCAGTACAAGCATGAGAGACTTGTACCAATACTCATACTGGGATGGAGATGCCATAATGACACCCATTCTGGGATGGGGAGCCAGAACTGGCATGGGGTGCCCTGCCCCAAGATGGGGGACCCGGTACCAGCACCTGTCCTGGGATGGGAGACCCAGTACCGGCATGAAGGACTTGTACCAGTATCCATACTGGGATGGAGATGCCATAACGGCACCCATTCTGGGATGGGGACCTGGTACTGGGATGGGGGACCCATACTGGTATCTGTTCTGGGAAGTGGACCCGGTACCAGCATGAGGGACCTGTACCAGCACCCATACTGGGGTTGGACATCCTGTACCAGGCTGGGAGGTCCTGTACTGGAATGGGGGACCCCATGTTGGCACCTGTACTGGGATGGGATGAGGGCTCAGTACTGGCACAGAGATCCCGTATGGGCACCCATGCTGGGATGGGAGCCCAGTACTGGGATGGGGTTCTGCACTGGGATGGGGGGGTGCCACACCAGCACCTGTACTGGAACTGGAGTTTGATCCCCAGAGGGGGGTGACATGTTGGCACCTGTACCAGGATGGAGAAACGCAGACAGGGACGGAGGTCCAGGACCGGAATGGGGGTCCCATACTGGCACCCACACTGAGGGAGGGGTCTCCCAGTGGTGCCTGTACCTGGCAAGGTATGGGGAGACCTGGGGGACCCCTCACCAGGAGGGTGGTTGAGAACCCCATGCAGGAGGACCCAGGACCCCTCTCCTGCCCTGATGGCACCCTGAGCCCTTCCTTTTCACCTGCACCCAGGGGAGACCCTGACCCCCTTGGGGTATGTGCATGGGGCCTCAGCCCTGTATCACCCACCAGGACCCCTGGCCTGGGGATCCTCTCTCCTGCCATGGTGACCACTAACACCCCTGCTGCACCACAGGACCCTGGTGCTTGAGGCACCCTGAGCCCATGGGGATGTCCCTCACAGCCCACCCCTGCCCCAGCATCCCAGAGGAGTCCTGCCCTTTGTCATCCATCCTCATCCTCCCACTGCCCAGCAGAGCCCTGCCCCTCCAGACCCCCCTTCCCAGCTCCCTGCCTGGACATCACCCACCCTGTGTCCCCCACTGAGGGGGGACAGAGCTGAGGTCTGGGGCTCTGTCCCTTGTTGGGGATGGGGGGGTGACACATGCTGGGGACAGCATATGTGATGCATGTGGGGGGCTGCTGCTGAGTGCTTGCCAGGTGCGGGGTTGGGGGGGTGCTGGTGCAGTTTCGGGGGTGCAGATGGAGCGTGCATGGTGAGGGATGGCTGGTCCCACCGGCCGGGTGACAGCGTTGTGCTGTGGTAGTGCCTGGAGGAGACCGGAGGAGCGGGCAGAGTGGGGGCCAGTGGAGGATGCGCTCACCGGGGCAGTGCGAGGCGGCGTGGGGGATCGGATGGGGGTCCGCGGTGGTCCCCGGTGGCAGCGGAGGGTGAGGCAGTTCGTCCGCTGAAGGTGTCTGATGGGAAGAGACTGGCAGGTGGAAACTGTGGGATCGGGGCCGGCAGGTACCGGGTAGGCTCAGGGTGCCGGAGACGACGATGCTTGGCTGCACCACGCCGTGAGATCTAGGATGCCGTCCCCGCGCTGTCATGGCTGGCCTGGCGCCGAGAGGACTCGGTCCTTCCAGGAGAGCCCTCGCGCTGCCGGCGTCTGCAGCCCCTCCTGCTTTAGCTCGCTTGCTCTTTTGGGGAAGGCTCCCCCCTGCCCCGAAGACCTCCCCAGCACGCGGGGCAGCCCCTGCGCTCCCCAAGGCTCCCACCTGCGGCTCTGCCCGCAGCCCAGACCACCTGGAGCAGACAGACGGGCGCTGGAGCCGGCGCGTGGGAAGAAGACAGGGTGGCCCGCGCGTCCCGCTGGCAGCGGGGCTTTTCCTGCGGCCGGTCTCCAGCCAGGAAGGACCCTCAGGCCACCCCGTTGGAGCAATCGCCCCCCACCCCAGGCTGGAGGGGGCTTCCCTCGGGCATCCCCCCCCGAGGCAGCTCGTGCGATGGATCTCTGGGGAGTAGCACAAGGCCCGCGTTTCCCCGGGCGTTGAGCCCGGTGGTGGAGAGATGACCTCGCGCCAAGCTCTAGCCATAGAGCATCCGTACCGGATCCCTTCTGTTACTCTTCTAGAGATCCTGCCGGGCCCTGACGCCGCAGTGGGACCCTTGTGCATAGCAAGGTCCCCGTCCGGGTGCTTTCTTGCCATGCTTGCCTCCAAGTGGGTGCGGGTGCCGGAGGCCGACGCTGCTAGCCGGGGCTGATGTGCCTCACAGAGGACGTGCTCAAGCCGCTCTCTGACCACCTCCTGCTTTGGGTTTCCTTTCAGATTGATGACATCGCGGACGGCGCTGTGAAACCCCCACCGAACAAGTACCCCATCTTCTTCTTCGGCACCCACGAGACGTAAGCGCTGCCTCGCTCCCCTCTCTGGGCTTTGTCCCACTGCCTGTGCTCCGGGCTCACCTCTGCTTTGTTTCTCTCCAGCGCCTTCTTGGGCCCTAAAGATCTCTTCCTTTATGAAAAATATAAAGACAAATATGGGAAACCAAACAAGAGAAAAGGCTTCAACGAGGGATTGTGGGAAATCCAGAACAACCCTCACGCCAGTTACAGTGCCCCTCCGGTGAGTGTGGCCTCGCGTGGCGGGGGGGCAGCGAGGACGTGGGCTGCCGGCGCCTCCATCTCTCCTTTCCTCCGAGTCGCTCTCCTCCTTTTTCTGCTTCTCATTGCTACGGTGCCTATGCACTTCCAGCTCGCAAATCGGCTTTCTCGGGGTTGAAGTAGTTTCCCTTCCCTGCCCTCTCCCTTCCTGAGGGAGTCAGCTCTCCTCCTTCTCTGGAGGAAGATGCCTTTGCCCCATCTTTGAGGTGGAACTGGGGATGTGCTTTGTGCTGCTTGCCCAAAGCCATGGAGGATTTCTTTGTCAGAGAGAGAACTTGAGGCTTGCTTGTCCCTGGCTCCCGGACATGCGCGCGGACTGTTGGGCAGTCCCCCTCTTCATCGGTTTCTGAGGTCATGAGCCAAAAGCCACTGGGCTGCTCCTTCAGCGGGCTTCGGAGCTGGCCAGGAGCTGGCTCTTTGCTGTCGATTGCTTGCGTGGGCATTTTGTAACCATAATTGTGTGATACAATTTATTGTATAGCGATCTTCAAAGAAGGCGTCCAAAGCAGCTTCATAGGCAGTTGGTCTGAAGAGGCAGAGGAAGGTTTTTAAGGTGAGCTACAAAGACAAGGTGGCCTAGAGGTAGGCAGGCTCAGGGAACGAGCCCCCTCGGCTGTGCTGCTGCCAGTGCAGGAGAGAGGATGTGGTTTGAGTAGCTGCGGGAGATGGTCGGACCTGAGACTGCAGATAGAGGGTGAGGTGAGCCCGTGGAGATGCTTGAGAACCTGGAGAACAACTTCAGCTCATTGGGTGGGAGATTGGTGGTGGTGAGGGAGGCAGCACGCACTTTGTCCAGGGACTCCACCGTCAACTCCCAGCAGGGGTAGGAAACCTGCTGGTGAGGGACCTGCTGTGACTGAGGGACCGAGGTGACACTAGCCACCCCAGCAAGGCTGAGGGTTCACCAACGTCAACTGCGTCTTGTGGCCAAAATGCCTGGAGGAGCAGAAGAAGAGATTGAAGCAGAGGTCTATCTTGTTTTTGAAACCTAAATAAAGTGAGGTGCCAGGAACAGTCAAGGACAAGGAGAGGCTTTCCAGCACTGGAAGAATCCTGGCTCTAGGGAATGCTGGTCCTGCCGTGCGCAAAGAGAGTGAAACAGCCCAGAAGATGGGAGCTCGGTTGCCTTCCCCTTGCGTGCCATGTCCTTGCATGGGGAACCTCCTGATGGACTGGTGAGAAGCCAGGAGACCTTCCCTGTGTGGGAGTGAGGGAACAGGACATGGGAGATCCCAACTGGAAAGAGTGGTGGCTACCACGCTGGACTCCTCGTGTGAACCTTTCCCATGGGGAAGGTGTGCAACATGCTGTGGGGTGAAGCCATCTGAGAAGGAAGAGGCCTGACCTGAGCTGAGGGCAGGCGGCCAGCACGCCGGGGGAGAGGCTGCACCGAGCCACCCAGCCCCACTTGTCTGGCGCCGTCAGGGCAGAGGAGGGCTGGGGTCTGCTCTCCCAGGGGGCTGTCAGGTCTGGGCTTTTCCGGGGGTCTTTGGCAGAACATGAGGATGGGGGGAAGAGGGGAGCGAGGTGGCAGCAGTGGGTGAAAGCCGAGCCGGGGGATCCAGAGGGAAGGTGTCGCTGGTGGTCTCGAGGTGGTGTGTCAGGGGCCTTGGGAAGGGGGTGCAGGGGAATTAGAAGGGGGTCGACTGAGCGTTCTCGTTGAAGGGCTGCTCACGTTGTGCAGAGCCATGCGGCAGGGTTCTGTGCCGGGAGGGAAGGCTGCCCCACGCTCCTCTGCACACACCCCTCTGCTCAGCGCTGCCATCCATTGCTTGTCACCCTTTTGTGCCCCTTCTCTTGTCCCCTGCAATGTGCCACAGGCCCCTCGGGGCGATAACATGGCTCTTGTCCCCACTGTCTTTAGCCTGCGAGCTCCTCTGACAGTGACGTTCCCGAGAATGACCCGATGGGGGGAAGCGATGCAGGTGATGATGAGGAAGATGCTGCCATGGCTGCAGTCGCTACGGAGAAAATGGAAAGTGATGAGGACTCAGATCGAGGCAGCGACCACAGCGGGCTAAAGCGAAAATCGCTGGCTATGAAAGTGAGTGTGGGCTGAGGTGGTTCCATGCCGTGAGGATGGGAGGGTGTCCTGGGCAGGAGGACACGGCCGTTGGGTCCACCACTGAGCTTTCATCCACCATGCAGCATGTCAAACCCACTGAGGCAGGAGGGGATGGAGAAACCAACTCCCTCTGGATCCACCAGTGGGAAATGGGGTTCAGCATGTGGCTGGGGGTCTTGCAGCTGTCTGTGAGGTGGTGGGATGTCCGAGTCCTGGTGCAGGTTGCAGCCCGGAGGAGAGGCCAGAGTTGCAGGTCTCTTCTCAGTGCACGTGGCTGCTCCTGCAGGGCCAGTCGAGAAGAGCTGGGCAAAGCCCCTTCCCACAAGCGCTGGCTTTCTGTTCTGGGTGGAGGGGGTGTGGGCTTCTCTCACATTGTCACTTCTCACATATCAGATGCCGATGGCAAAACGGCCTCGGAAATCCTCCAGTGACCTGGATCAGGGCAGCCCCTCCCTGACGGAAGAGGAGAACTCGGAAACATCTTCTGAGTCGGAAAAAAACAGTGATCAGGTGAGAGGGTTTTGCGATATGCTTGCAGGGAGGCTGGCAGGGTGGTGGGGAAAGGGCTAGAGGAAAAGCATCACCATCTGAGGGGGGCAGTGGCTTGAGGGAACCTGACTGGCTTCTGAAACCATCAAGAGACTTCTTGTTCCCCACTTCTTCATATTTTGTGTTTTCCTCCAGGACTTCACTCCTGAAAAGAAGCCAGTGGCCAGGGCTCCACGGAGGATGCCAGCAGGGGGGAGGAAGAAGAAGGTAAGACACCTCATCTGCAGTGCTGCATGAAGGAGGCTGGAGAGGAGTCTAGGGTCTGTACCGCTGGGAACAGGGGGTGGCAGGGCTCTGCTGTGGCCCGGAAGTAGGTTCAGCACCGGGAGGGACCTTGCTGATGCCTCAGTGACCTGGGTGGGCTCTCTGCCACTGTGGTTTGGGGCACGCTGCTGAGCTGCTGCCACCCCCCCAGTCCAGCCCTGCTCTGTGCCTGCAGAAAGTGGAGTCCGGCTCCGACTCAGACTCCAAAGTGGACTCAGATTCGGAAATGGGAAACGCAACTGTGGACATGACCAAGTCGGACTCCAATTCCAATTCAGACTCAGATATGTCTGTGAAGAAGGCTCCACGGGGCAGGAAGCCAGGTAACGCCAAGGAAGCTTCTTCTACCACTGGTGGCTTCCTCAGGGGACTGGAGAGCATGTGAGGCTGGGGGCTTCTGAGGCGCTGGGGTCTCCTTCTGTTGTGGACACATCCCAACCCATATCTGAGCAGCCCTGTGCCCCCTGATTTGGGGCTGTTTTAACAGAGGGACAACCAGGGCTCCTGCTGAACATCTCCCCGTTGTCTTGCAGCTGAGAAACCCCCGCCCAAGCCCCGTGGCAGGAAGCCGAAGCCCGAGCGTGTCCCCACCAGCTCCAGCAGTGACAGGTGAGATCAGCTGGAACACTGTCACCCTCGGGGCTGGGCTGGAGGGTCACCCACCGCCCCTGCGCAAGGGGTCCAAGCCTGCTCTGTCCTTCACAGTGATAGCGATAGCGATGTGGACCGCATCAGTGAGTGGAAGAGGCGGGATGAAGAGCGACGGCGGGAGCTGGAGGAGAAGAGGAAGAGGGAGCAGGAGGAAGAGATCCGTCGGCTCCGGGAGCAGGAGAAGGAGGAGAAAGAGAAGAGGAAGGAGAAAGTGGAGAAGGGTGAGGAGGTACACTCGGACTCGGACAGCAGCGCAGAGGATGAAGTAGCCAAAAAGGGCCGGAAAGGCCGGGCCAAGGCCCCATCCTCCTCAGACTCTGAACTGGAGCTGGAGAAAGAGGTGAGTGTGGAGCCATGGGGAGCTGGGGACAGCCAGCCAGCCCATCATCTTCCTGTCGGGTGGCCAGAGACCTCCAGGAGCAGCAGGGACCTGCTGTCTTGGTCTTGTGTTACCTGGGGTTGCTCACACAGCACCAGGAAGGGTTGTGTCTGTAGGCACATCCACACCTTGCAAATGGGAGCTCTTCCTCTGTCCCAGGATGCCCCATCCCCATGTGGGTCTTGCAGCTCTGTGGTGCTGTCCCTCCCACCACTGTCACTGGGTTTGCTCTGCTGTCCTCCCCAGAGCCTGGGGGACCAGCAGCCAGACTTGGCTGAAGCACAGGGAGGGCTTGCAGAGGACTCTTAGGTGCCACACTGCCTGTGGTCAGAGGCAGGTCTCCCTTTTAGCCTGGCGAGTCCCTCCCTGTGGAGGGGGCCCGGGAAAGCAGCACGAAGATGTTGAGGTCTGGAAGGGACGTGTGGGTCTGCCGGTTGGGTCCTGCAGGCTGGGTGGGCCACTGGAGGTACCAGGGTATTTACTTCGGGAGCAGCACACTGCTGCGCTGCAGCCCGAGTCCTTTTTGTCCCATGCCAGGGATGCCCCTGCAGCCAAACCCACTGACGGCACTGGTGTGACCGCTTGCATTACTGGAGTGTGCCCAGCCGTGGCTGTGGCACTGTCCCTCCTGCAGCTGGGAGGGCTCTGCCGCTCTCACTCGCATTGTTCTCTCCTCCAAGGTAAAGAAGCCAGCGAAGAAGCAGCCCTCAGAGTTGTCAAGGAAACCAAATCAGAAGGAGAAGAAGGGCCGAGCAGAGGAGAAACCACGGAACAAGTCAGCATCTCCCCTCCCCGCATTGGTGCTTTCTTTCCTTTGGGGACCGGGCCATTCCTCTGCTGCTGCCCAGCTGCCCCCGGCTGACACCCCAGGGTGGGATGGGGCTCCCACGGATCTGCCCCCGAGCCAGCAGCGCCCATGGAGAAGCCAGGCTCTTACCTCCCCTCCTGTCTCCTAGAGCTGAAGGGGCAGGAGGAGGTGCTGGGGGGCACCAGGCTGAGCTCCCCTGGTGTTCTGTGTCTCACAGGGGAAGATGTCTGGGGTATCGCTTTGGGGCTTTGCCTTTCTGCAATCCTGGAAAGCTGGGGTGTGAGGGAGCTGCTGTCTCAGGGCTCCTGTCTGCCTGTGAGCTGGGAGATGTGTGAAGGCGTGGGTGGAGCGTGGCAGGGCTCTGCTGCCTGGCTCACACTAGCGGGCAGGCTGGGGGGGTGCACTGGCGTGTGCCATCGCCCTTCTTGTTAGCCCAGCCAGAACAATCTTAACCTCTCTCCTTGTCCTCCTGCAGACCTTTGAAGGTGGAACGAGGCCGGAAGAAGTCTGACCTGATCCCTGAAAGGAGGATGGAGAAGAAAAAGGGTGAGAGTGCTGTTGCTTGCCATCACAGAGGGGAAGAGAGGGAGAGAAGGGAGCCAGGGTTGGTTGCCCCATCCCAGGGAAAGGGAGGAATCTTTCCCACAGGGATTGGTGGTGTGCTGGGACCCTGCCCAGCACCACTGTGATTCCCACATCATGTTGGAAAGTATTTACAGGGTGTGCAGAGACAGTGAGATTCCCTAATATCCATCCCCTCCTGATCTTGGCACACCCCAACCCATCCTCTTCAGAGAGGCCTCTGGGGCTGTGATTGACCTTGGAGATGCAGGAGGAAACCAAACCCTTTGCTGGGGGAGAGGTCCCAAGCTCCAGGCAGGGCCATGCTCTCTGCCGGTGGCCTGATGCCTCGGCCTGTCTCTCTTGCTGCTCCAGAGCCCACAGTCGAAGAGAAACTCCAGAAACTTCACAGTGAAATCAAGTTTGCCCTGAAAGTGGATAACCCGGTGAGTGCCCGAGAGCGTTGGCCTGGCCTGGGAGGTCCCTGCTCGTTGTGTCCTTGCCCACCACATGAGCCTTGCCCATCTGCGATACCTGGGAGTGCTGCGCCTGGCTGAGCCTCCTCTTGCCTTTCTGGGTGCTGGGTGCCATTAGGGGACTGTGCTCCACACAGCACTGCCCCAGGTGCCCACAGGGAGACTTCCAGGCAGCTTCTGATCTTGGTGCTGTCCTTGCAGGACATCAAGCGTTGTCTGAATGCACTAGAGGAGCTGGGCACACTCCAGGTCACCTCTCACATCCTCCAGAAGCACACCGATGTGGTGGCTACGCTGAAAAAGGTAGGGCAGAGGGCTGAGTCCCTGCCTGGAGGGGGCGAGGAGCCTGCTTGGGCCACCTCAGCTCTCAGGGCATCCCTCCTCTCTTTCTGGTGCAGATCCGTCGCTATAAAGCAAACAAGGACGTGATGGAGAAAGCTGCTGAAGTCTACACCCGGTTGAAGTCGCGTGTCCTGGGACCAAAGATGGAGGCGATCCAGAAAGCCAACAAAGCCGGGCCTGAGAAGGACAAGGGGGAGGTGGAGAAGGGCCAGGAGAAGCTGTCGGGAGGGGAGATGCGGAGTGAGAAGGGGGAAGAAGAGACAAACGCTGGTAATGCTCCCTGCACATCTCGGGGTGGTTCCTTGCTCTGTCTGCGCGCACAGTGATCCTGGGGCCCTTCTCAGGGCACATCCCATCCCGCTGGGGACCGGGGACACAACCAGGGGTGGCTCTTGGCCTCGGTGGTGGAGGGGATCAGCAGCCACACATGGCACGGCTGGTCCCTTGTTTGCTGGGGTGCCAGGAGTGAGAAAGCACTGCGTACTGGACACTTGCAGCAGTGAGAGCAGAGGGCAAACCTCGCCGCCCACACCCTGGCTGTGGTGCCTCTGGCTGATCTTTGGCTCAGGATGGCTCCTGGCTGCCAGTCCAAGGCACAGGGGAGAGGGAGGAATGCGGAGACATCCTTGGACACTGGCTCAGGCTCTTGCGCAGGCAGCTGGTGACTGGGATCTTCCACCCTCGTAGCCAGGTCCCTGCTTGGGGATGTACTGGTGATGCTGCAAGAGCTTTCCCGGAGGAGCTGGTGGGGAAAATCCACTGTGATGCCTGCCTCTGGGCGTGGGGGATGGAGTCTTTGGGGCCCTTCTCGTAGCTGTCGGGGGTCAGGCCAGACCTGGAGTCCCCTCGGTCTCGGCTGGATGTCCCTTGCTTGAATGGGGACAACCTGTGGCTGTGGGTCCTTGGCTTGCCCAGCCCCTTGTGGGTTGGGATGAGGCCCACCATGGGGACCTGGCTGGCTGAGCCTCCCTCTTCCCTTTAGACTTGTCAGGTCCTGTGAATGGTGAATCCCTGTCCCAAAAAGCAGAGGGCACAGAGGAGAAGGACAAAAGCCAAGGGCCAGGAGCTGGAGAGATGGAGGCATCCGCCGAGGAGACCCACAACAAGTGAGCGTGAGGGGCAGAGCTGGGGGCCAAGGAGCTTCCCTCCATCTGCTACATGTCCACACTGGGCCCTCGCATGGATGCTGTGGGGGGCTTGTGGGCTGTGTTGGGCTTTTCCTGGCTTGGGAAGGCACTGGGGCTGTGGGAGAGGGGCTGCCGCCGGCAGGGGAAGGCAGACGGGTAGGAGAGCGGCTGGCTGAGATGTTTACTCTCCCACAGCAGCGTGCAGGACTATCCCAAGGTCGAGCGAGCCGGGCCGGAGCGGGAGAGGGCTCACGGGGAGTCAGAGGCTGTGGATGACGTGGAGGAGAGCTGAGGAAGCAGCTCCCACCCAGAGGAGGAGGAGGTGGAGGGGCTGCAAAGGGAGACCAGCCTCTGCCTCGTCCCCTGCTTGAGTTACTTCACGAAGTCACGCAGTAGCTGATGTCCTAGGTCTTGTCCTGTGCCCCCAGCCCCGCAAGAGCACCGGCCGCAGGGGGGCTGTGCTGGTTGTCTGTATTTGTTCCCTCTTTTTTTTTTTTTTTTTGTTTTTTTCGTTTGTTTGTTTGTTTTTTGTTTTGTTTTTCCTTCCTACTTAATTTCTTGTGATTCCAACCGACATGAAATGAATATAAAGGGTTTTTTAATGAAAAATACAAGGAGCCCTAGTGTCTGTTTCTTGAGGCATCGCTGACTGTGACGAGGGGAGTGCAGGGAGCATGGAAAATGCCCCACAGGTCCCTTCCCTCTGGCCCTGGCCCCCCCTACAAGCCAGGACCAGGCACCCATGGGTGCCCTTGGTCCTGCCAGGCCCCAGCAAGGGGAGCAGAATAGCCAAACTGGGCTGCTGCTTGCTTTGATTTTCCAGCGCCTGTGCTGGGCTCTGCCTCAGCCACCGGGGCTTCTCCCTGCTGCTCCAAGCCCCGTTCCCCACCATCATCTCCCCTCCAGCTGGAGGCGGCTGCTGAGGCCAGGTCCCTCTGCCCTGGGGAGGCAGCAGGGCTGGGCACCAGCTTTTGTGTTAAAAACATAAAAAGTGTGTATTCTCGCCTAATTCTGCCAGGCAGGGACTGAACCGTGGCAGCCACTTGCCTTGTGCTGGGCAGCGTCTTTGCCTGTTCGTCTGTCTGCTCTTTTACAAAGATCTGAAGCTTTTGTACATGTAAAATAAAGATGTTCCCAGCTCAACCAGCTGCTGCGTCCTTGAGTCCTGTTTGTGTGGTGGCAGAGGGAGGATGCCCCCCCGACCCCCCCCTTTGAGACTGCTGTTGCTGTAACTCTGCCCTGGAGAAGAGGGTTTTTTTGTTTGTTTCCAGGGCTGATTTCATGCTCCAGCCCTCTGTAAACAAAACCCAAATAAAACCCAAAAAAAGCCCAGCGTGCCTCTTGCCCAACTGCCGGGAAGCAGGAGGCAGGGGGAGAGCTGTGGTGAGGTGGGTGCTGCTGGTGGGGGCACGCTCAGCCCCATCCTGGGGCTGGGGAGACATGGGGGCACCCAGGCCCCCGACGCTGGGGAAGGTGGATGGGGACACAGAGACATGTCGCCATTCCCCAGGGGAGGCTGGTTAAGCCCTGCGCTGCCCCAGCAAGGGGCTTGTGTGAGCCGTCACCCCGGGTCTGGGGGTGTTAAAGGCAGCTACAAGGTCTGTCCCACCCCCAATCTCCCCCATTGCCTTTGTTGCAGCTCCAGTCATCACAGGTGGCAGCGCCAAGGGAGGGAATAACACCAAGACTTGGACGTGAACTTGAGTAGAGCCATGTTGGTGCCACAGAGGCCACAGCACAGTTTCAGACACACACACACACACACATGGTGCAGGGGGGTGGCCCGTGGCTGGTTGAATTTGGTGCACCCCCTAGGTTTGGGGTGCTGCTGTGCCAGCATCCTCAGCAGCATCCTCCAGTGGCACTGTCAGGTGCTGGCGCAGGAACTGCACCAGTGCCTCCCAGGCCTGGGCCAACACCCGCTGTCCTTGGGCCACCACGGTCCCCAGCAGCCTCCGCAGGGACCTGGCCCAGCTGAAGGCACCGCGGAGCTCAGCCATGCCGCGCTGGGCTCTCCGCAGTGGGGCCTGCAGCTGCCCCACCTGAGCCCACAGCTGTGCCAAGGTGTCCTGCAGCCGCTGCACCAGCATCGTGGGGGTCCTGCGCCCCCCGGCCGGCCTCGCCTGGGTGCCAGGACAGGCAGAGCGCGGGCAGGGGGATGCCTGCACCTGATTCCTGTGTCTGCACATCTCCTGGCTGCGGTGGAATGGCTCTTCCAAGCCTTGCTGCACAGCTGCTGTCTGCAAGAGGGATGGGTGGGTATGGGGGTCCCAGGCATCGGGGGATCCCTGCTCCCAGCCCCATGAACTGGCAGCTCTTACCCCTCTGAGGATGTGCTGAACCTGGAAGAGGTGTCAGGGGGTGTCCTGCTGCTTCTGCTTCACCATGACTATGGCTTGGCTTCTGACATTGCCGGAGAGGGAGCTTAGGGGATGGAGGCGGCTGCGCCAGAGACCCCCAGCCGAGGCCAAATCCAGCCTCTCCACAGCCCTGTCTGCTGTGGGGGAAGAGGGGCTGGAAACATGGTGCTGGGGGGGGCCTGGACCGCAGCATCATCCCAGGGCGAGGGGTGACACAGAGACCACAGCAGCATCCCAGGGCAGGGGGACACATGGGGACACCCAGCAGTATCCCAGGGTCTCTTACCCACCTGCCTCTGGCCCAGGGGCAGGTAACGGTTCAGGCACTGCTGGGACGTAGCCAGTGCCTGTGCCACGTCATGGGGCACAGCAAGGCATGGAGGATGGTGGCCGTGACTGAGGGGATGCTGGTACCAATGTCCTTGGGGAATCTTGGCTGCATGCGGGGACCCCTTGGGGCAGAGCCTGTGACAGCCTGGGGCACACAGGGGCTGCTGTGAGACTGGGACACTGACACAGACCCCTCCAGGGACCCACGGGAGCCCAAGCAGGGGCACAGCCCCTGGGGATGGGGTAGCATCCACAGGGTCCCAGGCAGCTCAGCCTGGGAGAGGGTGCACAGCGCTGACACCGGGGTGCGGGCAGGTGCCATGGAGTCCCAGTGCCACCTCTGGGGCCAGCCGCAGCTGGGGGGCTGCCCAAGACAGGGCCCTCAGCACCTGTCTCCTCTGGTGCTGCTGGCAGGAGGGGTGGGCAGCCAGCCCATGGCAAGCAGTGTGGGGCTCGGGGCTGACCTGCTGCTGCCCTGCACCCGGGGATTGTGCCCCCTGGCCATCGTCACTGGAGCGGGGTGGGAGTGACACCCTGGTCTGGAGGGACACAGCAGGGTGCCACTGCATGGGATGGGGGACGTGGGGTGCTGCCTGCTGTTCCTAGTGGGATGAGCAGGCCTGACCCTGCACCCCCCCACTGCCAGACCCCGCAGGATGGGCCTGACTGGCCCCTGGGGCTGAGGGCATCCTGCTCTTGTCCTCCCACCCATGCAGGGGACAGGCCAGGGGTCTTCCTGGGCTGTGGCACGGACCTAGGACATGGGGGGGCCCCAGGTCTTGGAGGGACTGTTCCTCCACTTTCCCCCTTCACTCACCCTCAGCCATGGGATCTGCTCAGGGAAAGAGGCTGGTCTCCTGTAGGGTCAGCACCAGCTTGTCCCCTCCAGTGACCCCACTGGAAGCCCCAGCCCCTGAGAGGTCACACAAGGCCGTGACATCATCACTCCCCCATCCCCACAGAAGCCTCAGTCCAAGTGCAAAACTAACCAGAGTTTATTGCTTGGCGAGCTGCCCCCAACCCTACAAGACCAGGGGCCTGGAGACACCAAGGACATGGGGATCCAGCCAGGAGCTGGAGGTGACCCCAACAGGCACTTGGGGGAACCAAGGCACATTATGGCACAGTCCTGGCACAGGTGACAAGGGACAGAGCAGGCAGGTGTCCGCTATACAGGCGGGCACTAAGGTTACAGGCAAGGTGGGCAGGCAGGGGTTAGTAGATGCTCCTATTGAGGCTTGGGGAGGGGACACACCAACATCACCCCACCCCAGAGGATGCTACTTCATCTGCTGGTCCACCACTTGCTGGCCCGAGGGGGTGAATGGTCCCACGAGCCAGGTCAGGGGGGTGTTGTGGGCCACATGCTCCACCAGCTCATCCAGCAGCTGGCGAGCTTTGGTGGCATGGGCACGGGCTTGGGCCAGCACGCTGCCCGTCACGTCCTGGAGGGAGGTGGCAGAAGCAAGGGCTGTCCGTAGCTCCTCCACGTTGTGCCGGACCTGCCCTGCCATGTCCTGGATGCTGGTGGGGAGGCCCTGGAGGCTGGACATCAAGGGCTGGCAGGAGCTCTGGAGCTGCTGCGTCAAGCTCTGCAGCAGGGCCAGCGTGCCCAACTCCACTGGCTGTGTGGGGACAAGAGGGTGGTGAGGGGCAAGGGGACACCAGGTGACCCCAGGGCCCCCTTGCCATCCACCTACCTCTGGTGGCACCAGGTCCTTGCCACCTCCGGGTTGCTTCTTGCTCCACTCCAGCCACTTTTGCTGCAGCTTCTCCTGCCCTCCCTGCAGCTTCTGGTCCATGCCCTGCTTGAGGTGCTCCACCTGGGAGGGGAGGCAGAGCCTGGGGTGGGTGGTCTGCTGCAGCCCTGGGCTGGCACGGGCAAAACATGGGAATGGGTCCTACCAGGTCAAGGGTGCGCTGGAGCTGGGCCAGCACGTCCTGGCTGCTGCGGCGGGCACTCTGCAGCTTGCCCAGCGAGTGCTGGAGGGCTCGATGCTGCAGCTTGGTCGAGAGGGAGCCCAGGCGCACAAAATAGCTCTGTTGCTGCTTCTGCTGCTCTGTTTCGAAGCCCTCCACGGCCGTGGCCAGCTTGGCTGGGCAAGAGAAGCTGCTGAGGTGGCCCCACCAACAACCCCATGTAGAGCCAGCATTGCTCTGCCCAGGCTCTACCCACCCCTCTCCAAGGGGACCCCCAGCCCATGACATCTCCAGGGGGTTGCGATCAGCTCCTTACCCAGCTCCTCATCTGTCATGGGCAGGTAATGGTCCACCAGCTCCTCAGACTTCTCCAGCATGGAGCCCATCCCGCTCACCACCATCTGGCCCACAGTGGAACCCATGACGGTGCTGACACCACTGCTCACCGCTGACTTGGTCAGCTCCACGCTGCCCTGCACGGCCCCTTTGGTCATGTCCATCACACCTGTCACCCGGCTGGTCACCGCGTCCTTGGCCCCAGCCATTGTGCTAGTCAGGACATCCTTGGCCCCCGTCATCGTGGAGGTCACCAGCTGCTTGGTGTCTGAGATGAGCTGGTGGTGGTGGGGGACACACAACCCTCTGTTAAGCAGTGCTGGGGCGGGGGGACAGACCTTGAATGTGTTCATCCACCCCACCACACTACCTTCTCCGGGGGCTGCTGCAGGATGGGCAGCTTCTCCTCCAGCTTATCCAGCCCCTTGCAGGCGTATTCATTGGCGGTGGAAACTACAGACGTGAAAATAGACGGTGTTTGATGCCCTGCTCTGCTCCGGCTGGGTTTTGGGATACCCCAAACCCATGGGGTGCTGCCCACCTCCCCCAGATTCTCCTCCAGCCCTTTGCTGCTGTATTCAGTGGTGGTGGAAACCAGGGATGAGAGTACAGCTCTTCCCCGCCCTGCTGCCTTGCGAGAGCTCTGCAAGGGCTGGTTTGGGGGGTACCCCGAGCCCATGGGGTGCTGCCCCCCCACCCCTACTCACTCTGCGGCTCCAGCCTGGTGAGGATGGGCTGTGCCCCACTGACCGCCGCTGCCGTCAGCGTCTTCACCCCCTTCTCGGCGGCGTCGCAGACGGACCTGACGTAGGGGTGGCTCTCCTTGGTGGAGGCATAGGCGGTGGAGACCATGCCGTAGGCAGAGCTCACCAGGGGCAGGTTGGCCACCCGCATCCCGATGCTCTGGAGGCACAAAGGGGTCAGGATAAGTGCGTGGGGGGTGATGGAGCCCCAGATACAAGGGGGGCATGGGGGTCATGTGGCCTCACCCCCCTGAGGGTGCCTTTGGCGTACTGTGAGGACTCTCCAAGCTCACCCAAGGGTAGGATAACCCAAAGCCCCGTCCCCAAGAAAGGACCCCTTGGACATCCCTGCCCCAGACCCACCCCCCACCTTTGCTCCCACTGACCTGCTGCTCCTCTGCCTTGGGCTCCGCTGTCTCGGGCTCGTTGGCGGCCATGGCTGAGCTGGGGGGAGCGGGGAGTGGGGTTAGAGCCCCCCTCCGTACCTGCGGTAGGGGGGACCCCCAGTTACTCCCCTCCTAGGGCAGGGGGCCCCCACCCGGTTGGGGCCCCGCAGGACGGGGGTGGGGGGGTGTCTCAGGGAACCGGGCTTACCTACGGCGACCAGACTGAGCTCCGGACTCGCCCCGCTCCCGCCCCACCCGCCTTTATAGCCCCGGAGCCCGGCCCCGAGCGCATGTGACCGGGGCCCGCCCTGCCGGGGCCGGCCCGGGGCGGTCCGGGAGCACCGACCAGCGGGGAGCAGCGCGGCACCGGCACCGGGACCCCCCGCACCGGGCTCCACCGGCACCGGGATGCTCCCCGGGACCAGGCTGCACCGAACCTCCCAGCACCGGGACCCCTCGGACAGGGCTGCACCGATCGCCGGGACCAGGACCCCCCGGACCGGGACCCCCCAGACCGGGCAGCACTGACCCCTCCGGGACCGGATCCCCCGCAGACCGGGCTGCACCGATCCACTCGGGACCGGACTGCAGTGATACGCCCAGGACCGGATCCTCCTTGGCACTGGATCTCCCGGGAACGGGTTGCACCGACACCCCCTCAGCACCCGATCCCCTGCAACTGGGCTGCCCTGACCCCTCCAGGACTGGATCCCACCCGGGCCCGGATCCCCCAAGCCAGGCCGCACACACCACCACCCCCCGACAGAGCTCAGGCACTGACCCCCTCAACCCCGCATCCCCCCCGAGGGCCCTCAGCACCCGGCTCCTGCTGTTCCCCCCACCTGGCACAGTGGAGGCAGTCAGACTGGTCCCAGTGGGTGCTAGTGGCAGGAGGACGAGCGGCTCTGGGGACCCGGTGCCACCTTGCTGGTGCTGTGACCACGCTGCGCCTGCAACATCGGGGCTCCCCCGGCCCAGCCCCGTGCCCGCGATAACCAGGACGAAGTCCAGTGCCACACAGCCGCGGTTCACAGTCCAGCTGCCCCGGCACCCCACCAGCACCCTCCATCCCAGCACCCCACCAGCACCCGCCCTGCTCCCCCCACCCCGGCACCCCACCAGTGACACCTTCCCCACGGGGTCACCCCGTGCCCCCAGCTCTGCCACCCTACTGAGCCCCCCGGCGAGCCTGGCGCAACGCGGTGGCTCTGCTGAGTCATTTTAGGGCCTAAAAAGTTGTTTATTTTTTTAAAGTGCTTTGAAGCAGCTAAGACAAGAAATCCCAAGGGTCCCTGGGCTTGGGGACACTGCAGGAACCCCTGGACCCCCGCCGGGCAGGGCTGGGCACCACATCCTCTTCGTGCCACCGTCCCCTCCCTCCCTGAATGCATCCCTGGCTGTGGCATCAGAGGTCCCACGTTGGGTCACCGAGTCCATCGTCACCTCGTCCCCAGCGGGGATGGGGTTCGCTGCAGTGGGCGGGCACTCCCCGTTTGGCGTTGCCAGTGGCTCAGCGCTGGCTGCAGAGCTGCGTGGCAGCGGGTACCTGGTGCGTCCCCCCAACGGTGACACATCCTTCCCACTTGGCCATCTCCACCGGGACATCCTCCGGGTACTCCACCAGTGCAGGAGCGAAGGGTCCCACCAGCCAGGGCAGGGGCGCATGCTGCCCCACGTATTCCAGCAGCTCATCGATGCTCAGCTGTGCCCGCAGCACCGTCTCCCGGCTCTGCGCCAGCACCAAACCCGACAGGTCGTGGAAGGAGCGGGCGTGGGAGAGAGAAGCCTGCACGCCCTCCATGCTGTGCCGGACATGTCCTGCTGTCTCCTGCACGCTGCTGGGTAAACCCCGGGCACTGGCGGCCAGGCGGGTGCAGGCGGCATGGAGCTGGTGCAGGAGCCCGCGCAGCATGGCCAGCGTCCGCATCTCCACCTGCAAGGCAGCCAGCGGTGGCCCTGGGGTGGGAGGCTCCCCCTGCCCAGCTCAGACCCCCCACCTTGGTATCTTCCATGGGGACAGCCTCCCATCCTGTACATCGTGTCCTCCATGGGGACAGCCTCCCACCTCGTACCTTGGTCCTCCATGGCGACAGCCTCCTATCCCATACCTTGGTGTCCTCAATGAGCACAGCCTCTCACCTCATACCTTGGTCTCCTCCACCAGCACAGTCCCCCAACCTGCACCTTGGTGTCCTCTACAGGCAAGGCCCCCACCCTATACTGCAGTATCTTCCATGGGTACCCCCACCCCACACCTTGGTGTCCTCCATGGGCACCTCTGCCCCATACCCTGGTCTCCTCCATGGGCACAGCCCCCCACCCCACACCTCAGTGTCCTCCATGGGTACCCCCACCCCGTACCTTGCTCTCCTCCATGGGCATGGCGTACTGCTGGCTCCACTCCAGCCACATGCGGTGGAGATGCTGCCGGGCGCTAACCAGGGACCCATCCATGCCCTGACGCCCCTGCTCGATCTAGGGGAAGGGACAGTGAGGTGGGAGCACACTGGAGAGTGCCGGGCTGGCACGGGGCCGGTACAATCCCCACCACATCCTTACCAGCTCGATGATGTGGTGGAGCTGGGCCAGGACCTGCTGGGCGCTGTGCCGTGCCCGCTGCAGCTCACCCAGCGAGCGCTGCAGGGCTCGGTGCCGCAGCTTGGCTGAGAGCGAGCCCACGCGGACAAAGTAGCTCTGCCACCGCCTCTGCCGCTCTGGCGGTGCCACCTCCACACCTGCCGCCACCACTGCGGGGACATGGGGTGAGAAACACGTGGCTGGACCATCCCGCACCAGGCACCAGAGCATCCCACGCCAGGAACTGAGGCATCCCACCACCAGTGTTGGGATGAACCCCCAAAGCTCTACATCCCCTCAAAGGGACATGGGGTGCCCACCCACGGGATGCTTGGCCACCGGGTCATGTGGAAGTGTCACCAAAAAGCCAGGTGGCCTCTCCAGTCACATCTGCCGTGACATGGGGCCAACTCTGCCCACCGCTACCCCATGCCGAGCTATAAATACCCGGGGTGGGTGGTGCCGAGGGCTATATTTGCTTTCTGGTTTCCAGGTGAGAGTTCACGCACTGCCGCACAGCATTCCCTGGCTTTGGGTTCCCGCCAGGTGGGGACTGTCCCCTGCACAGTGTCACAGTGGCCACGGGCACCGCAGGGGGCACGGTGCTGCCCTGGCATGGCAGAGCTGCCCAGGCTCCCCACGGGAGGGTAAGCAGGAGCACCAGTGCAAGTGATGCCAGGGTGGTGCTGAGCAATGGGGTGGGAGTTCCAGGGGGAAGCTTGGCACCCCCAGATTTGGGAGATGGGTTTCTGGTGTGGTCAGCACTCACCCCGCTCCTCGTCCGTCCCCGGCAGGTATCGCTCCACCAGCTCCTCTGATTTCCCCAGCACCGTGTCCACACCGGTGGCCAGCAGCTGGCCCATGCGGGAGCCCACCACAGTGCTGACGCCGGTGCTCAGTGCCAAGCATGTCCTCTCCACGCCACCCTGCACCGCGCCGCGGGCCATGCCCACCGCACCGCTCACGGTGGACGACACCAGCTCCCTGGTCTCTGCCACCACCTGGGAGAGGACAATGAAGGGACGGCTTGTCCCACAGCCTCACCCAGCGCTGGCCGCCCCGCACCGTGTCCCCCAGGGGAGACCTTACCCTCTCCGGGGGCTGCTGCAGGATGGGCAGCTTCTCCTCCAGCTTATCCAGCCCCTTGCAGGCGTATTCATTGGCGGTGGAAACTACAGACGTGAAAATAGACGGTGTTTGATGCCCTGCTCTGCTCCGGCTGGGTTTTGGGATACCCCAAACCCATGGGGTGCTGCCCACCTCCCCCAGATTCTCCTCCAGCCCTTTGCTGCTGTATTCAGTGGTGGTGGAAACCAGGGATGAGAGTACAGCTCTTCCCCGCCCTGCTGCCTTGCGAGAGCTCTGCAAGGGCTGGTTTGGGGGGTACCCCGAGCCCATGGGGTGCTGCCCCCCCACCCCTACTCACTCTGCGGCTCCAGCCTGGTGAGGATGGGCTGTGCCCCACTGACCGCCGCTGCCGTCAGCGTCTTCACCCCCTTCTCGGCGGCGTCGCAGACGGACCTGACGTAGGGGTGGCTCTCCTTGGTGGAGGCATAGGCAGTGGAGACGGCACCACAGGCACAGCTCACCAGGGCCAGGCTGGCCACCCGGCTCACCACGCTCTGCCGGGGGATGGCAGTGAGCCAGGGACCCCCCAGTGCCCACAGCCCCCTCCCAGCCCTCCTTGCACCCCTACCTTCAGCTCCTGCCCATCCTCTGCCAGCACGGTGTTTTCGGCTGACATGGCGGTGGCAGCTGCAGTGGGAAGAGGAAGACTATGGGGTGCTGGGTGTGGGGGACCCCGGTGTGGCCCCCCTAGGGTGGCCGAGTCCCACAGCTGCCCCTCGCCATAGCACACGGTGGCGCTGCGCCCCACAGCCCCCCCCTCCACAGCCCCTACCCTTCTCAGGGCTGAGACCCAGCAACTCATGGCATGGGTGGGAGGCAGCTGGGGGCCTCCGAGCCGCTGGAGGGGGCCTCACGGGGGTCTGGAAAGGGTTTGGGAGGGGTGGGCTGGCCCCCTGCCCTGCCGGGATGCGGTGGGGTTGGGTCCCCCTACCCCCCCTCGGGTCCCCCATCCCCGTAGGGGGGGGGTGTGGGGGTGATTCAGCGGAAGCCCGGCTGGGTTCGCCTTTCGCAAGCACGCGCTGGGGACGTGCCACCGGTCACCGGCCCCTCGGCCAGGGCAGCCCTCCCGGCCCCCCGCCCCCCCCGGCCAGGGCAGCCCCCCCCCCCCCCCCAGCAAGGGCAGCCTCCCCCCGGCAGCGTCTCAGCCCTTTGGGGTGTCCCACCGCCACGCGGCTGTGCCCCCCGTCCCACGGGGGAAGGGCAGTGTCCCTGCCCTGCTGCCCCCCCCCCGGCTTGGCCCTGGGCACCCTGGGGGTCACGTCCTGGGCGGGGTTGCGGGGGGGGGGGGGAGGGGGGCTGCAGGCAGGTCCTGGGGGGCAGGTCCCGTTGGGTGTCTGGGGGTGTCCCTTTGGGTCCCTGGGGGCAGGTCCCGGGGGGACGGAGCTGAGGGGGGGAGCTTGGGAGGGCCGCAGCTGGGACCCCCACCCCCCACCCCACGACCCCCTAGAGCCCCCCCCGGCTGGTTTTCCACCCTCCAACTACGGCGAAGTCCCGGTGACAGTACTTACGGGGGGGTGTGTGTGAGGGTCTGTCGCGACCCCCGGTCGTGATTGCGATCCCCGGTCGCGATCTCTGGCCCCCGCCCAGCACCGGATTCATAGTTGGCGGCGGAAGCCAATCAGAGAAGGGGCGGGCCGCGCCGCCACCAATTAGGAGTGAGGGGCGGGGCGGAGCGGAGCGGGCTTTGGGCTGTGCCGCCACGTGGGGCCGCGGGGGCCCGATCCTGCACCACACACACCCCCTCTCCCTGTCTCCGCAACGTCCTGCGGGCCCGGGGACACGGCGGCGACACCCCGTCCCGGGTGGGCGCCAGGGGCTCCGGGCCACCGGCCCATGCCAAGTGTCCCCAGCCCAAGAGTTCCCCTGCCACGTGTCCCCACACCAAGGGACACAATGGCAAGTGTTCCCTCCGCCTGGTGTCCCCTCCCCGGTGTCCCCATGCCAAACAGCTCCATACCAAGTGTCCCCTTGACACGTCTCCATGCCAAGTGTTCCCAAGCTAGGTGTCCCAATGTCAAGTGTCCCCATGACAAGCATCTCCATACCAAATGTCCCCGAGCCAGGTGTCCCCATACCAAGTGGTCCTAAGCCAAGTGTCCCTGTGCCAAGCAGAGCCCCACAGGGTCCCAGGCCTCCCCCAGCCCCTGTGGGTGCTCAGGCCAGGGGACAGCAGTGTCACTCAGCAGTGTCACCCAGCAGTCAGGGTCCCAGGCCTCTCCCAGCCCCTGTGGGTGCTCAGGCCAGGGGACAGCAGTGTCATCCAGCACTGTCACCCAGCAGTGAGCAATGTCTGAGGGTGGTGGGCAGTTGCAGGGGGCGGCCCTGTAGCAGAGCAGGCTGGCTTGGATGGGAAGGGGCATGGGCAGGGGAACAGAAGGTATGGGATGGGCACAGCTGGGGGACATGGTGCCTGTCACTGCACCTGGTGGACTTCACAGGACAAAACATAGGAGAAAGTGTGATGGCTCCAAGTGACAGTGTTTAATGTGCTCTTGCGGGGTGGGGACAGGGACATGTGCCAGGCAGGATGGGGATGGGGATGCGGGACAGCTTGAGCCAGGTGGGATGGGGATGGGGGCCACTGGGGTGGGCATCACAGCATGGGGACACTGGTGTGGGGGTGGGATGGAGACAGGCCATTGGGATGGAATGGCAGGATGGGGACGAGACACTGGGATGGGGATGGTGGGATGGGGACAGGTCACTGGGCCAGGGCCAGCTGCAACTCGACTCTCCCTGCCTCAGTTTCCCCAGGAGAGCTCATCTCAGCTGGGGACAGAGTGGCAGGGAGGGAGGGGACACTCCTGGACATGTGGGGTGGCACCAAGCCCTCTGCCTAGGGGTCTGGCAGGTGCTGCTCGTCCCCCTTGGGCTCACAGCCGGTGTCCCCAGTCTGGCTGAGGACAGCCACCTCCTGTCCCCAGCGATGCGGGGGGCTGGCGCAGAGGGTGTCGCTGGTGGCAGTGAGCCGCGGGGCCACCTGCCGCAGCAGTGCCAGCAGCCGGCACTCACAAGCCCAGGGGTTGCCCGAGATGTCGAGGTCCAACGCGGGGCCGGGGGGCCGGGGCGGCAGCGCCAGTGCCCGCAGCCGGTTACGCGCCAGGTCAAGGACGTGGAGATGATGCAGGGGGTGGAAGATGCCGGTGGGCAGCTCCTGCAGCTCGTTGTCCTGGAGGAAGAGGAGGCGCAGGGCGGGAGTGGGCGCGAAGGCGGCGGGCGGCAGCGTGCCCAGCCGGTTGCCCTCCAGGTCAAGCTGCTCCAGTGCCTGCAGCCCAGCCAGCGCGCCCGGTGCCAGCGATGCCAGGCGGTTCTTGGACAGATCCAGGCTGCGCAGGGAACGCAGCCGCTGGAAAACCGCTGGCGGCACCTCTGCCAACGCATTGGCAGCCAGGTCGAGCCAGCGCAGGTGGGGAAGGTGCTGGAACCAGCTGGGCTGCAGCACCTGCAGCCGGTTCCCCCGCAGCACCAAGTGCTGGAGGTGGCCAGCGCTGGTGAAGATGTTGGCAGGGAGGTCGGCCAGGAGGTTGTTGGTCAGGTCGAGGATGCGCAGGGTGGGCACGGGCCGCAGGAGGGCTTCAGGGAGGGTGGCGAGGCGGTTGGAGGAGAGGTGAAGCTCTTGCAGCCAGGGCAGCCCAGCCAGCGCGGTGGGGGGGAGAGTGGCCAGCGCTGTGAACTCCACCGAGATGGCCAGGGTGGTGGTGGGCAGCCTGCTGGGGAAGGTGCTCAGGGTGGGCTCCGTGCAGACGAACCGGGTGGCATTGGGTTGGGGGGAGCATGGCGCAGCAGGGCTGAGCGGCAGCAGCAGCAGCAGCAGCAGCGGTGGCAGGATCTGACCCGGTGGCATCATGGTGCTGGGCTGCGGGCAGGCGGCCATCATCAGCCGAGGGTTGTGCAAGCCTTGTTGCCACCAGCTCTCCGCCCCGGGCGGGCAGGCCATGGCTGCAGGCAGGAAGGTGCTCAGACCCCCATGTCCCCCCAGCCCTGACCCCAGTGGAGCCCCCCAGCCCTCCCCTCACCTTTCCCAACGAGCCGGCGAGGCCTCCTTGGGGACCGTCCCGTCCGTCTTCCCGGTGTCTGTCACACCCAGGGCGGTTGGTGGCTTGGCATCACGTGCCAGTTGGGAAATCACAGCTCACAGGGTGCCAGCATCCGGGGCGTCCCCGTGTTCCCATGGCACACATGGCTCCTGGGGGGGACAGCACTGACACCCCACTTCCACCCTCACCCCTCTCAGGGACGTTATGGGACCCCAGCACACACCACACCATGGGCAGCACACGGTGCTGCACACCCACTTGGGGGAAACTGAGGCACGGCGCGTCACGGGGAGCGGTGGGACCCTGTGTCACACCCGCAGCCTCACGGCAAAGCCCCACGAGTGGCCCCGTGTCATGGTGAGCCGTGGCCAGCGGGGGCTGCGGGCTGAGCACCGAGGAACTCAGTGCATGGGAGAGGGGCTGCGAGTCGGTGGGTGTGGGTGCTGGGGGGTGGGTGCTAGGGGAGGGAGCTTGGGGGGGGGGTCAGCACACGGGTGGGTGGGTGCAGAGGGAGGTGTAAGCACAGGGGGTGGGTGCACGGTGGGTGCCCAGCAGCGTGTGAGCACGGGTGGGTGCACGTGTGTGTGCAGCGGGATGCATGTGTGCCCATGGCAGGGGGTGCATGGCATGGGGGGGATGCGTGCATGCAGGGGGGCTTTGCACACCGGCAATCCCCAGGCCCCCTAGCCCTGTGGCCCCCACCCACCAGCAGCACCCCAGTGCCCAGCCCCGGTCTGTGCTGCCCCCAAGGCTGGGGGTCCCAGGGTGGGGGGGTAAGAAGGCGCCGAGGCAGTGGTGGGGGAGTCGCCTCTGGTAAACGGGCGTTTATTGGGGCCGCGGGGTACAGACCGCGGGCGGCCGCATGCATGGCCGCGGGGAGGGGGGGGCACCCGCCGCCCCCCACCCTATTTACAGCCTGCCACCCCCCTGGGGACCTGCCACCCCCTGGGGACCTGCCACCCCAGGGCCAGGCAGGGATGGCACCGAAAGGGCACCCTTTGCCAGCAGAGAGTGGGTTCGGTGGGGAGCCCCCCCAGCCCCAGTGGTGCCCCCACACCCCTGCTGTGCTTTCCAGGAGGGGGGGGTGCCTGTAGGGGGGGATGGATGAGCCCCCCTCCCCCCCCAAGCTGGCACTGGGCAGGGGTTGACCCCCATCCAGGGGCAGGGGTGTGAGTGTGACCCGTCGCCAGATAACACACACATTTGGGGGCCCGGGCCCCCCCACCCCATGCACCCCAAACGTTTACCATGTCCCACCACCACAACCAACGCACTCTGGTGGCACTCCCTGGCCAGGTGTCCCCAGGGTGCCGGCAGCACCCACAAGCCCCCCTGGGTGCCGCTGACAGGGCGGAGGGGCTGTGGGCTGGGGGGAACAGCCCTGCTCTGCCTCGGCCGTGCCCGTGTCCGTGCGTCCATCCTGCTGCCTCCCAGGGATCCCCCTCCCAGGGTGCTGCGGTCCCTGGGTCCAGCCTGGGGAGAGGATGGGATGGACGGACCCCCCCTCCCCAGGACCAAGAATCCAGAGCGTGGGGCACTGCCCCATGCCGGCTGGGGACACCCCCAAACCCCATCCAGGGGCACCCAGGGGGTGCCTGTCCCCCCCACCCACCCACGCAGCATCTCACCCCCTGCCCACAGCTGCTGCCCCGGCCACCCTTCCCTGTCCCCAGGGAGCCGGGGGACCCCATCAGTGTCTTGGGACCGGGGGACACACGCAGGGTGGGACCCTATTTTCCCGAGGGAGTCCGCTCCACGCCATAGCGCAGGAGGTGGTGCAGGTCCGTCAGCGCCCGGGGGGGCCCAGCACCGGGTGCCCGTGGTGCTGTGCCATGTCGCCCATAACCCCCCGCTGGCACCTCGCCGCTGTTGAACGTGTGGTTCCTCTTGAGGTGGACGCCGGGGCGGCCTGTGCCATTGTTGGCATTGAAGTTCAGCTGCTCAGGGTGCCAGGGTGGCCCCTCAGTAAAGTCTCCCCCCTCCCCACCGGGTGCCGAAACGACCCGCCGGCGATCGGGGCTGGGGTGCGGTGTGCTGGTGAAGTCACCGTAGGAGCTGCGGGGTGGGCGGCGGGCACCGGTGGGTGGGTGTTGCCGGGTGCGGGGACCCTCCTGGGGGTCCAGACCCCAATGCCCATCACCCGAGGAGTCGCTGAGTTCGGCCTCCAGCTCCTGGTCCACCAGGATGGTGTGGCAGGAGAGGGGGATGCCGCGAGCCGGGCGGCCGGAGCCGGCGTGCAGCCGCCCAGCACCAGTGCCGGTTGTGCCAGATCCACCAGGGTCCCGCAACGCGGCGTTGATGATGTTGTGACTCTGCTCCCAGGTGCAGTTTTGGAGGGTGCCGGGGCAGCGTTTCTGCTGCAACGGGGTCTGCTCCGGTGTGGGCAGGACCCCTGAGTCCAGGTCGTGTTGGGTGACCTTCCCCAACTCCTTGGGCCACCCGTTGGGCATGAGCGGGGCCAGCAAGGCGCCGGGTTGCCCGCCGCGTGCCCGCCGCTCGCCCAGCCGGCTGACGCTCACCACCGACTCACTGTGCGCCAGGATGGTCTCCTTGTCCTTGCGGCGCGCCAGCTCCTTGCGGTCCCGGTGGCCAATGAACCAGCAGACGCTGAAGCCAGAGATGACGGCACCGATGACGAAGGCGGCTACGGAGGAGATCACCAACAGGTTCACCGATACCAGCCCATCTGGCTCGTCCACAAAGCTCTCTGTCACCAGCCCTGGGGGGTGGCAGGGGGGACACGTGTCAGGGGACAGCCGTGGCACGGACCTGGTAGTGCCACCGCCATGCCCCCATCCCCATCCCTGCCCACTACTCACCGTCGCACTCGCCCAGGTGGGATGTGCTGCCACCAGCGATGTCCTGCTCAAAGGCCACCCTAGGGGGGTGCAAATTGGGGGGGGGGGGGGGTGTGTGTCAGCTGGTCCCAAATCACCTGGCAGAGGGCTCTCAGCTCGCTTCAGCAAGCCATGATTTTGCTGGGTCTCAGCAGTAGGGGGTTGCAGGAGCTCCTGAGACCCTTCTGTCCCCACCTCCTGTGTCCCCCTGTGCCCCCCCGCCCCCACCGGGCCTGACAGCATTACCTGGGGCTGGGCTCCAGGAAGATGCAGGAGCCCTCAGGTGTCCAGCCACAGTAGGGGTCCCGGCTCCCGAGGCAGTTCCTGGCAGGGAGCAGAGAGTCAGGATGAGCCCCGACACGGGGGTGGGGGGGGCAGCACCCTGGCCCCCACAAGGGCCCCGGGCCCCACACTGTGCCGTGCCTCAGTTTCCCCGGCTGTGTTCCCAGCCATGCTGAGCCCTTCCCAGCCAGATCCCGGCGCAGGGCAAATTCCTGGGATATGGAGGTAGCCCCCCCCTGCTCCTCGCACGCCCCCCGCAGCGATCCCTGCCCACCCCGGGGGGTGGCTGAGGCGGGCGCACTCACTTCATGCAGCCTGAGTGCTGCTGGCAGCGAGCCACGGGCACCCTGGCCACGCAGGGCGGGAAGGCCAGCAGCAGCGACCCCGCCGCCTTGTCCAGCTCCAGCCCCAGGAGCCGCCGCTCATCCTCCGTGTCCCGACCACACCTGGGGACAGGGCAGAGCTCAGCATGGTCCTGGCCCTGCCCCACGCCTGCCACCATGGAGCTGGTTCCAGTGTAGACTGGTTCACAGGAGGGCATCTTACCCATTCACCCGCTCACCCCTCGGCATCCCTCTGACCCATCCCCTCCAACCACCCATCTATCCATCCATCTCACCCACTTATCCCCAACCACCTCATCCATCCTTCCCTGTCATCTTGCAACTGTCAGTTAATTCCCCCCTAAACATCTCACCCATCCACCTATCTCATCATGCCCCCACCCATTCAACCACCCCCATCCATCCAGCTCTCCAACCACTCACCCAATCACTCATCCAACCACCCATCCAACACCCACCCACCCATTTACCTGCCCGCCCATCCATCCATGCACCTACCCACCCATCCACCCACTCAATCCTCCTCCATCCATCCATCACCCACCCACCCATCCATCCATCCAACACCCACCCACCCATGCAACCACTCAATCCTCCTCCATCCATCCAACACCCACCCACCCATTCATTCACCCACCCATCTACCCAAACACCCACCCAACCATCTACCCAAACATGCATGCACCCAGCCACCCACCCACCCATCTGACCAACCTCACCCACGCACTCCTCCCCTCCCCTCCCTCCCAGCACCCAAGCACCCACCTCCCAGGGTGGTAGGTCTCAAACTCCTCCAGGAAGATGCTCTGGCTGCCGGGGGGCATGGGCGCGGGGTTGGTGCTGGCGTTGGGCTGGATGAGGAACTTGAGGACGGTGCCGGTGCTGGAGCCCAGGAAGACCACGGTGTGGTTGCCCCACGGCCCTGCTGCATTGTCCACCACGATCTTGCGGAGCTGGTACCTGTGTGACGTGAATGGGGCAGGTGTTGGGGGCCATAGGAGCCTGTGTGTCCCCCGGGAGGGGGTAACTGAGGCGGGGGTGAGGGGTTGGGACCTTCCCCAGGGATGGACAGGCTGTGCTGTGGCTGGCCCAGAGCAGGGAGTCCCCAAGAAGCATGGCAGATCCCAAAGGGAAACTAGTCCAGATTCTGGCCAGGACCCAGCCAGACCCATCCCAGATCCCACCCACGACTCATCCCAGATCCCACTCAGGATCCTGCCCACATCCTGCCTGAGGCCAGCCTGGATTCCACCCCAATCCCAGCTGGGATCCAGTTCAGACCCCACTAAGGAGCCAGCCTGATCCCGTGGTAGGATCCCAGCTGGTCCCCAGGCCCCATTCCCATCCCCAGCCTCATATCCCCATCCCAGCCTTGTGTCCCTGTCCCCAGCCCACAGGCCTGTCTGCAGACTTGTGCCCCAGATTCGCATCCCCAGCCCCACGTCCCTGTCCCCAGCCTTGTGTCCCCATCCCCACATGCCCACTCTCAGCCTCACGTCCCCAGCCCCAGCCCCGTGTCCCTGTCCCCCATGTGCGCTCTGGCTGCCCTGCTGGCAGGAGGCTGCGGCCTGAGAGTGCCGCTTGATTAATTCCCCATCAAGCAGCAATTAAGGCAGATTTAATTAGGACGAGACAATCTTGACTGCAAAGTGTATGAGATTTATCAGGTCTCCCAGCGCTCTCATGCATGTGCAAGGGCAGTGCAAGAGGCTCCGGCCAGCACCCACCGCCACCACCGCCCCTCCCTGGGCCACATCCTGCCCTGGGGTGCTCACCGGCTCATGGTGCGGAGGATCCAGGGTGCATTGCCCAGGGACGGCACCGCCTCGTCCATCAGCGGGTGCGTCTTGACGAAGTTGAGGATCTCGTCGGGGAAGGTGCTGGAGGAGTTGTAGCGCATCCCCGGGGACGCGCAGCACCCAGGCCTGCAGCCACAGCACGGCTCAGCATCCCCACGGCCACGCTGGCCCTGTCCCCAGCCCAGCTGGTACTGGCCCTGGCTGTCACCGTCCCTGTCCCCCCACCCCCATCCCCACTACCCTTCCTGCTGGTGTCAGCCCTGACTGTCCCTGTCCCCATCCCTGTTCCTACTCCACCCCCGCCACCGTCCCTGCCAGTACCAGCCCTTGCCAACCCTATCCCTGTCCCCATCACCATCCCTTGTCCCCATCACCCCCCCCATCCCCACCACGCTCCCTGTGGGTACCCATCCTGATCATTCCTGCCCCCATCCCTGTCCCCGTCCCCATCCCTGACCCTCCTATCACTGTCCCTGCAGGTACCAGTGCTAGCTGTCCCTGTTCCCATCCCCATCCCTGTCCCCATCATCATCCCCATCCCATCATCCCCCCCATCCCCACCACACTCCCTGTGGGTACCAGCCCTGATAATTCCTGTCCCCAGCCCTGTCCCTGTCCCCATCCCTGACCCTATACCCACTTCCATCAATGCCTGTGGGTACCCGCCCTGGCTGTCCCTGTCCCCATCACAATTCCCATGCCCCTTCCTGCCAATCCAAGCCTTGCTGTCCCTGTCCCCATCACAATTCCCATGCCCCTTCCTGGCAGTCCCAGCCTGGCTGTCCCTGTCCCTGCAGCGTGTCACTCACCGGGGCTTTGGCACCATGTCCTCTGGCACGGGTGTCCAGATGGACTCGGGCGATTTCTGCTCCCGGAAACGTCCCTCAAAGACTGCGGCCACTTGGGTCATGTCAAAGGCGCAGACAGCCGAGCCGGGGATGCTGGGGGGATGCGGGCACGGGGTGAACACCTCAACCCACCCCCCATGTCCCCCATGGGCACTGGGGCACACCGGGGGATCCTAGCCCAGGCCCAGGGGTCTTGGCAGGGTACAAGAGGGTCCAACCTGTTAGCAGGTGTGGAGAAGACAGCCAGGACCACAGGGCGGCCGTCCAGCTCCAGGATGTCTGTCACAGCTTGGATGACGTTGAAGTAGAAATGTGAGTCGCCCGGCACAGAGCAGTTGAGCCGGGCCTTGAGGAAGGAGGTCCACTGCTTCTCCAGCACCCGCTGCGAGCCCCCCATGTCGTTCTTGCACACCCGGGCCACCCGGGACACCACCACCTGTGGGGTGGACACCCATCATCACCTGGTACCCAACCCTGATGACCGTCCCCTTGTCCCTGTCCCCACTTTGGGTGTCTCGGGCCACCATGGGGATGTCTCCCACCTTCTCCAGGTAGTTGAACTCCATGGCGATCTCCCGGAAGAAGAAGTAGACGTGGCTCCTCCATTCCACGGCATGCACGAAGTAGGGCTCTGCAGGGACAGTGGCAGGGTCAGGGATGTCCTAGGGTGGTGTGAAAAGGGGACATGTGCCACGTCTTGGCATGGCACATGGTGGCATCACGCCGGAGGAGGCACCTTTGAACCATTTGGAGTCATGTTTGACAGTGCGGAGGGTCGGGCTGTCCCCTAGGCTGCGGTAGATGACGGCGTCGATGGCCAGGAAATCTGTCACCGTGGCGGTGAAGAGCATCCCCCCTGCACGGGAGAGGGGCATCAGCCAAGCACGGGGGGGCAGCACGCAGAGCACCCGGCATGGCACCGGTGATGCCAGCACTGACCTGTGAAAAGGGCCACGTTGGCGTGCTTGGGGTCGTAGGGACACCGGGCCATGCCACTGATGTTGTCCCCAACGGGCTCCAGTGTGTCCATCTACAGGGGGTAAGACGGGGCTGGGAGCAATGCCACGCAGCAGCAGGGTCCGGGCTGCCTCGGTGGCACCCAGACACGGTGGGGGACATACGTGGGGTCCCAAGTGTCCCCATCCTGGTGAGGGTGGGGGGCACTCACGCTGTAGTTGGCGCAGACGGGGTTGAAGGCATTGGTGCCGCAGATGAAGAGCAGGCTCTCGTTGCGCACCAGCAGCACCTTGATGAAGTTACGGCACTCTGCCTGTGCCGGGGAGAGGGGACCGTCATCCCTCGGCACCTGGACCCCCCCACCCCACCCCTGGGTGCTCCCACTCAGGCCTCCATCACTGCAAGGGTCTGGCTTGGGGGGGGGGGGCTGTTTTCACCCCCAAAATGGCATTTATATGGAAATTGGATTTCTGGCAGATGCTGGGCTGCGCCTGCTCCGATCCACGGGCCCGAAAGAATTAATTACAAACCCAATTATCCAAGCGGCCAATAAATCACAGAGCCACAGCCACTGGCAGGGAGTGGGGAGGTGGCGGGTGACACTTTGGGGGGAAAACAGGGTGGCCTTGTCCCTGTGACAGTGGATGCAGAGGGTGCTCGGCCACCACCTGGGGGGGTCCCACGGAATGCGGACCCCCTACCCCATACCTCGTGTTTCCCCTTCATCCGGCAGATGCTGATGTCGTGCTGGTTCGAGCGCCAGGTCAGCTTCTGCAGGGGGGGCAGAAATCCCAGCATGGGGCCGGGAAGAAGCTGGCAGCACCCCCTGGCACCCCACAGCACCTGGGGGGCTCGGCACTTACCCGGTGGTAGCGCATCTCACCAGCACCAGTGGTCTCCAGGCTGACGCGGTAGACGTTGTCCCTGGGGAGGGGGACACGGGTGTTACCACCCTGCAGGGCTCCCAGCTGCGATGCTGGGGGCACCCCAGGAATGTGCCCCCCAGTGAGGTATGTTGGGGGTGTGTGGGATCCGCCACCATCCCCCAAAAAGGTTTGGGGTGCTGGGGTGAGCAGTGAACATCACCGCCCCCCCCCCCCAAGTGCCCCACAGCAGATTTTGGGGTGCCTAGGGCAGGTAGTGAGGTCCCTCCCCAGCAAAGAGGGTTGGAGGTGGGTGTTGGGTGCCCACCCCTTGCGGGGGGACTTTGGGGGCTGCGGGCGGTTCAGACCTGTCCCCGATGAAGAGGGTCCGGTTGACCTTGAGGATACGCTGGATGTTGAGGCGCTGGGTCCCCCCACCCTCGGAGCTGGCCAGGTGGCTTGTCCCATGGCCCACAAAAACGGCATAGTGCTTCAGATCTGGGGGAGACACCGGGGGGGTCACAGACTGCTTGGGGGACCCCTACCCACACTGGTTGCCCCAGGGCCAGCCAGGGCAACCTCCTTCACCCAGCCCTGCCATAGATGCCCCCTCCTGCCTTCACACCAAAACCCCTCCCCATGGGTGACCCCCTCCTGCCTTCACCCCAAAGCACCCCAAAACCCCATCCCATCTCTGCGTCGAGCTGTGTCCCCCCCTTGCGCAGCAATGCAGCACCCTGCCCCCCCCGCCCCCCCAGGTGGGCACTCACAGTCCTCGGGGGCCACGGCAATGGGGCCAGGCTCCTCGGGGAAGGTGCCATGAGCCGTCCTCTCCGCCACGAGCAGGAGCAGCAGGACGAGGGGGACGAAAGGTGGTGGCCCCATGGTGGCCCCCAGCACGGGTGGGCACCCACCGCACCTGTGGGCATGGGGAGAGGTGGGAGGGGGGCAGCACCCACCCAGTCACCTGGGTTCCCTCCCCATTCCCTGCCGCTGACCCCCCCCCACCCCAAACCCATCACCAGTGCTGGGGTCCTGGGGGGGTCTCTGGGCGCGGGTGGGGGATTAAGGCTCCAGCAGGCACTGGGCCAGTGCCAGCGATGAGGGGCCAGCACAGGATGCGGCTGGGGTTGGTGATGGGGAAGCCAGTCCTTCCTCGGCTGAAGAATTTCAAATATGCTGGGAAAAGCAGCCCCCGCGCCCCCGCCGAGCCACTCCCAGCGCCTGCGCTCCTCCACACTGGGGCTACTGGGCCCAAACTGGGGCTTTGCTGGCAGGCTGACCACCAACAACCCATGGGGGAATTAAACCAGTGTGTGCTGGCATGGCAGGGCTGGGGACATGGGGACACAGGGGTGTGGGGACATAGGGACATGGGGGAAGCCAGTGAGACTCTTCCCTATCCAAAATGCCATTGGGATGGCTTGGAAAATCCCTGCAGACACATTGAAGCACCATGTGCCATGGCACCCCCGCAGCCGGACAGCCCCAAGGCCACCACCACCATCCCTGCACTGCACCAGGCCACTGTCACTGTCCTGCCACCCTTCCCCGTGGGGCAGTGGGGATGGGGGAAGGCTGGCTAATTAGCAGCCAGGCGAGGATTTAATTGATTATCAATTCCATGAGAGCATGGAGCGGGTGTGATCGAACTGTCGCCCTCCTGCCGCCATGTCCCCTGTGGGGACCAAGGACGAGTGACATTGTGTGGGCTGGGGGTCATGGTGCCTGGACGTGGGGCAGCACCAGTGGGGAGACTCATCCTCATCCCCGTCCCCTCTGTGGTGTGACCTGGCACTGTTCCCACCCTGGTCCCCTCTGCGGTGTCGTAGCCTCTGGGGCATCTGACCCCGACCCTGCTGTGCCACAGCCCCTGCCCCAGTGGGAATTGACCCTGGTGTCACAGTTCCTGGGGACAGCTGACCCCATCCCCATGGTGTCACAGACCCCATGGACACCTGACCTGGTCCCTGCAGTGACCCAGCCCTCAGGGACAACAGACCCCATCCTCAGGATGTCACATCCCCAAGGACACCCAGCTCTGTCCCCACGGTGTCATGGACCCCAGGGACATCCAACAAGATCCCCACATGGTCACAGCCCCTGGGGACACCCAATGCCATCCGCATGGTGTCACGGCCCCTGGGGACAACTGACCCTACCCCCATGGTGTCATAGCCCCTGGGGACAACTGACCCCATCCCCACATGGTCACAGCCCTATGGGGACATCCAACACCACCCCCACAGTGTCACAGTCCCCCAGGGACAACTGACCCTGTCCCCATTGTGTCACAGCCCCTCTGGGGCAGTGAGCCAGGCACAGATGGACTCACCTCCCTGGTGGCCTCCTGGGCACGGCCACAGCCAGGCAGGGCTGGGATAACCAGCCGTGGAACGGGTCTGTGCCTCAGTTTCCCCACCTGCCCAAGGAGCAAATGGCATCGCCCCTTATTATTTTTTTTATATATTTCTATTAAAAATAACTAACGAGTGCCTGCAAGAGCAAACAGTGCCTCAAAGCCCAATGCGGCTGAGCCGGCAGCGCAACCGTGGCACTACCGCAGCAAACACCAAAAGCAACCCAGAGGTTCGGTGGTGCCGGTGACTTCATGCCAAGGAGTGGGATAAAGGGGATTTTTTCCCCAAAAAGAGGGAAACGAGCTGGGTTTGGCACAGGGAGCTGCCGGTTTGTCACCCATGGCACCTGCGGTGCAGCCAGGCTGGTGGCAGTGTGCCATGGGTGACAACCCGGCCAGGATGGGCCCCAGCTTGGAAATTCCTATTTTTTAATATATTTTTTTATGCCTCAGCTATTTTATAAAAGCCATTAACAACTTTATTGCTGTAATTAAAGCCTCAGAGGCTTTTACCACTGCTGCTGAACTAGGGGGCTCCCCCAGAGCCACCCGCCCCCATCCCCCAGCCTCCCCTTAGGGGCTCCTCACCCAGCCTTGTTGCCCAAAGAAGCCATCGTGCTTGGATAACGATGTCCCCACGTCACAACTGTCCCCCCATGGCTGACACCAGCAGCATCCAAAACCCACCACATTTAAGCATCCCTGCAGGTCCCCAGGCACCGGAGGGACCCCAAAAAGCAGCCTAAGAAAAGGGCTCAGCGTATATCAGACACATGAGAATCCACCCATGCCGGGTGGGATTTGGGGTGGGGGGAGGTCGTGTCACTGCCTCGGGTGCCTGTAACCCCAAGCTGGGGGTCTGGTGTCACTGTCCCCTCCAGCCTGCATGGTGACAGGAGCGGGCGCAGGGTAACCAGAGCCTCCGGCACCATAAATGCCTGCGATTGTGTGGGCAAAGAAAAGGCACCGAAGGCAGCGGGGAGGAGGGGGCTGCTGGGGAGGGGGCTGCCAGGGAGGGGGGCGCGGCAGGGAGGGGGTTGGCAAACAGGGACCCATTCACAGCGGTGCCAGGGGAGAGGGGACAGTCACCATGGGTGTCCCCAGCATATGGCTGGGGGGAAACTGAGGCAGCGTGGGGGGACAGGGCGGCTGTGCCAGGGGTGTGCTGGGGACTCCGGGGGGAACCGGGGTCTCCAGCCTGGATGGTTCTGACACCGCACAGCTGAACAGCCTTGGGCATGTCCCTTGTCCCTGTCCTTCCTGCAGCCCCCAGCTCCGTGCCTCAGTTTCCCCATCTGAAAGCGCACTCAGCCCTCGTGCTCTGCACACAAAGGTTTGGAAGGGGTGGGTTGTGTGCACAAGCTGCTTGCTCTGTCCTCCCCCCCAACCCCCGCAGCATCTCCCCAGCCCCCATCACAAGGGTGAGGGGGAAGGAAGGAGGGGAAGCCCTCCAGTTTCTCCCCCCCTCCATGCTGCCATTCCTTGGGGGCTGCTGCAATCTCCCAAGCCACCTCCCCCCAACCCTCGGCCTGCTGCGGGGGGGTATGCTGTCCCCCTTTCCCAGGGATGGGAGCCCCTCCCCATGGCATCTGGGCACGCCTCATGCCCCCCCCCTCCCAGTACCCCGCTCTGCCCCCCCAAGACCCCCGATCTGCCCACCTGAGCTCCGCCGGCCACTGCCTATGGCACCGCCACCACTGTCCCCACCACTCGGAGGGGGGGTCCCGGACGGCTGGGTCCCATAGCTGGGGGTGGGTCCCCCCCACCCCAGGACGCCCCGACGGCGCTAGGGGCTCCGGCGTCCCGAAAGCAGCCCAGCTGTCACAGACCCCCCCCGAGGACCCCCAGGGGAGGGGGGCCCGCGCCCCCCACCCGCGCCAGGTGGGAAGGTAGGGCTGATGTCACCGTAACCGGAGCCACCCCCCACCCCCCCCCACCCCAGCACCTGTCACTACAGCCGGGAAGCTGGGGGGGGGGGGGGGGGGGGCACCCATGGGACCCCCCAGGCGGCACCACGGCATCCCTTCCCAAAGCATCACCCACCCGGTTGTCACCCCCCATCCTCACCGGCCATCGCCGCACCCGGAGCTGATCCCGGTTCGGCTCATTCCCTGGGATCCCGGATTCCATCCAGCTGGCTCAGCCTCAGGACATAAACCCATCAGAAAGGCACCGGGAAAGGCGCGGGGGGGGACACACACCGGGAAAAGGGGGGAACGCTGGGAAAAAGGGGGGGACACCAGCCCTGAAATCCCTTAAAATACAACTTCGGGGGGATAATGGCAGCAGCGGCCCAGCACGAGCCGACACCAGCCCCTAATTAACCAGGGTTCGTTAGCAGCCATCTGACAAGGGGTGCGTTATTGACACTCCCCCCCGCCCGCGCATAATCTCGGTATCTAAATCCTTTCCCTTTTCACAGGGCTAATGCCAGATTTTATATAGTATCTGGGGTAATTTCCTTTAGAAAGTACCCAGCGCCAATAAGCAATCAGCAATTAGATATGCTAATGAGGTCCTTATAAGCAGTGTTAAGGAAAATGCCCCCCCAGCCCCCTGAAACGTAGCAGCTGGTCCCCAGAGCATCCCTTGCTCGGCGGAGTGACACAGGAGGTCACCCCCCACTGCCACAGAGGGGGTTTGGGGGTCACCAGCAGCAGACCCCCTCCCCGAAATAATCGTGGGGACCCCCCCCAACCCAGCTGCTGCTGCTGCTGCCGCTGGGGCTGGGGGGCTCAGCCCCCCCCCCCCGGGTTTCCGTTCCGGGCCGGTTCAGATGGCAGAGCCAGGAAGCAGCTGTCCCCACGGCGGGGACGGAGCAAATGTCACCCCGGCCACCTGGCACCGCGGGCTGGCCCTGGCCCTGGCCCCTGCCATGTGTCCCCCCCCCGCCTCTGCCAAGCAGCACCTCCCGAGGGGGGTCCGGGGGGGGCTGCAGGCAGTTAGCACCCCCAGAGCTGGGGGGGGGGCCATGAAGATGGGGCGGACCCAGCATCGGTGAGATCCCCCTGCGGGTGACAGGGACTGGGGGGGGGGGGCACCGGCGTGGCGAGGGGGACACACACAGCACCCACCATTTACCTTGACGCTTCTGTGGCCCCGCCGGCGGCTCAAATGTCCCCCCGGGCCTCCTGCTCCGGTTACCAGCTCTGCTTACAGCTGCCGTTTATAGCCCCCGTCCCTGTCCCTTGTCCCCTCCCCATCATCCACGACCCCCCTGGGTGGGGACCCAGGCGCCTGAGTCCCCCCGGGACAGCCCGGTACCCCGGCACATCCTGGACCCCCAGACACCAAGGGGGTCTTATCCCTTGACATGGGCTCTGGGATGGTAAAGACACCCCCAACCCCCCCCCCCCCGTCACTTTGGGTGGCTTTGTCCTCGCACCTGTCACCTACCGTGGGTGCCCAGGGTGACATGAGCTGCTGGGTGCTGTCAGCACCTTCAGTACCCGCCGGGTGACACCCATGGGTGCTGGGTGCCCCTGGCATGTCCCTTCCACCGTGCCAGGGCAGTGCTGGTGGCTGGCCAGAGCTGCACGGTAATTTGCGTATTAAATACATACTAATCTGCATATTAAGCACGGTTTCCTACCGAGGAGGCATCACGCTTCACGCCAAAATAAACCCCATGGAGGGGACAGGGGGGTGGTAGGTGGGGTGCTGTCCCCCCCAGTTCACAGCCCTTCTCCCCCCAGGGCACATGGACCCTCCTGTCCTGCTGGTTCCCCCAGGGCACTTGTCCCTGCAGACACACATGTCCTCATGTCCCCCCCAAGGACTGTCACCCCCCTTGTCCCCAGGGGCACTCATTACCTTGTCCCCCAAAGTGCTCATCCCCCCTTGTCCCCAAAGGGGCACATCCCCCCATGTCCCTCCTGTCCCTCCAAGACAGCCATCCCCCTTGTCCCCCTTGGCCCCAGAGGCACTCACCCCCCTCATCCTCCCTGGTCTCCCCAGGGGCTCTGCACCCTTGCTGGGTCCCCTTGGCTGCCAAGCCTCACCCTGGCACCCACATGGCCCCAGGGCCACCACAGCCATGGGTGGCCACAGACAGGTCCCACCGGTGACAGCAGGTCTGAGTCACTGCTTCCAGCCTTGTGCCTCAGTTTCCCCTTGGTGTGGGAAGGGGGAACCTGCTGCTCCTGCCCCAAGCCTGGCCACTGCTCCTGGGAGCCCCCTCCCAAGGTCCTGCCAGTCCCTTGGACCACACCTCCTCTGTGCACCCCAGGGTGCCCCATCCCCAGGGTGCCCACATCCCCAAGGAACCATGTCCCCAGGAAGCCCACATCCCCAAGGAGCCCATGTCCCCAAGGAACCATATCCCCAGGGTACCCCATCCCCAGGGTGCCCACATCCCCAAGGAACCCTGTTTCCAGGGTGCCCCATCCTCAGGGAGCCTTGTCCCCCAGGTGCCCTCATCCCCAGGGATCCCCATACTAAGGGATCCCCATTCCCAGGGACCCCATGTGCCCAGGTGCCCCCATCCCTATGGAGCCCATGTCACCAGGGTACCCTGTCCCCAGGGAGCCCCATCCCCAGGGATTCCCATCCCTAGGGTGCCCTCATCCCCAGGGATCGGCATCCACAGGGGTCTCTGTCCCCATGGAGCCCATGTCCCCAGGATGCCCTGTCCCCAAGTGGGCGCAGGAACACGCAGCTCCTGGCTCCATCACCACAGGCAAACCCAGCTCCATGCAGGAGACCCCCCAGTCACCACCCCCACCCCGACCCCAGTGGCTGGGAGAGCCAAGGAGGTGCCGGCGAGGCAGGAGCAGGCGCTCAGCCCCTCAGCCCGCTCATTTTTTAAGCCTTAATAAAGTCGAGGTGTTGTTTTTGGTGGTTTGATTTCCATTTCGGCCTCCCCCGCGCTGGCTGCGCTCAGCTGCTCTGCTCTGGCCGGGAAAATAGGGCTTTTAATTGCTCCCAGCCCAGGAGCCCGCGCCACCAGTTCAGATTTCTACGCTTCAAAACACTTATTTAGAGTTAAATAAGATTAAATATCTACTTGGTCAAACAGCGCAGAGAGGGGCAAGGGGTGCGGGTGAGCACTGCGGGATGACAGCCCCTGGGGTGTCACCATCCCCAGCATCACGCTCTCCCCTTGGTGATGGAGATCTCAGATCCACTGTGTCACTGTCCCCAGCATCACACTGTCCCCTCGGTGATGGAGGTCTCAGACCCGCTGTGTCACTGTCCCCAGCATCACACTGTCCCCTCAGTGATGGAGGTCCCAGGGCTGCCACCCAGGGCACCTCCTCTGCAGACCCCCCTTCTCCTGCCTCTGAGCCACCCACCTTCTGGGGACACCAGGGGATGGGGACTCCAGTGGGGACAGGGACCATGGCCACCCCCGGTGAACCCGCTCTGGCCAGTGGCTCCCAGTATGGCTGGTGTGCCAGGAGGGTGGGAGGTGGCTGCCGGGGTGCACGCCACAGCACGTGAACCCAGCCTTCACCCAGCCACCCCCTCCTCCTCCTCACGGTGAGGCCGCAGGCTGTGACCCCGCTGATCCTGCTCTCTGCTCTGCAAATGCCAAGTTCAAAGGCTTCAGTGGTGGCACCCGCATTGGCGGGTCCTGCTCCCGCGGTGGCCGGGGACAGACGGGATCTGTCCCGCACCGCGAGCCAGTGGCACCCCGGCACCGGGGCACCAGGAGCCCCAGCTGAGCTGCGGGGTGTGCAGGAGCCCAGCTAGCGTGGGTGCTGCCACTGCGGCACTACCGGGGCACGGGATGGGATGTGGCGTGGGATGCAGGATGTGGGATGGAGGGCGGGATGTGAGATGTCGGATTTGGAGTGGGATGTGGTGTGGGATGCAGGATGTGGAGTGGGATGCAGGATGCGATAAGGGATGCAGGACGGGATGCAGAGTGGGGTGCAAGATGCAGGCTGGAATGCAGGCTGTGATGTGGGATGCAGGGCAGGATGCTGGATGGGATGCGGAATGCTGGATGGGGTGCAGAATGCAGGATGGGATGCAGGCTGGGATGCAGGATGCAGGCTGGGATGCAGGATGAAGGCTGGAATATGGGATGTGGGATGCAGGATGCAGGCTGGGATGCGGGATGCAGGATGCTGGATGGGATGCAGGCTGGGATGTGGGATGCCAGTGGCGGCACGGAACAAAGGGCCATTGTTCACGGGTGCGCGCCCAGCGCCACCGCCTCCGCGCTCGCCGCCTCGCCGGAAGGTCAGGTGTTTCCTCGCTGCCCTCGAAACAGCTCCTTGTTCTCCTACCAGCGCCAGCAAAGCCTGCTCGGCCACCGGCACCCACCAGGCCGGCACGGGCCCAGCCCCCACTCCACCACCACCATGTGCTCCCAGCCACCAGCACTGGAAAGCTCATGGCAGGATGGGTGACAAAGGTCCCTGTCGCCTGGGTGGCTCTGTCGGATGTGCAGAGTGTCATCTGTGTGCGGGTGTGTGTGCACGGGATGTCACATGTGTGCGGGTGTGTGTGTGTGCACCACGGGTCACATGTGTGTGTGCAGTGGGTGTCACATGCACAGGTGCCAGCATATGAGCCGGCTGACACACGTGTGCAGGCATGTGGCTACCAGAGGTGTGATGTGTGTGTGCACACTGGGTGTCATGTGTGTGCAGGTATGTGTGCAGAGGTGTTGGTGTGTGCACCAGCTGGCACATGTGTCTGGCACACGTGTGCCGGTGTGTGTGCACCGTCATGTGTGTGCAGGTGTCAGCATGTGCACCGAGTGTTGTGTGTATGCACACCACATGTCATGTGTGCAGATGCTGGTGTGCACACCGGCTGCCACATAAGTGTGCAGATGTATGTGCACCAGGTGTCATCTGTGTGCAGGTCGTGGTGTGTGCACCAGTTGTCACATGTATGCAGGTGACTGTGCACGGCGCATCACATGTGTGCTGGTGCCCACACACCAGCTGTCATGTATGTGAGGGGTGTGCAGGGATGGGTGTGCACAGGAGTGCTGTGCATGTCTGTGCACACAGGGCTGGGGTGTGTGTGCTGTTGTGCACGTGTGAGGGTACACACACATCTGTGCACAGGGCTGGTGAATGGGCACACGCGTGTGCATGAGACTCTCACGTGCACGTATGGTGCATGTAAGCAGCAGGGGCTGTGCAGTGCACATGCGTGTGCACCGTGGCTCTGACCAGGGTGCTTGGGGTCGGGGGCGCGGAGTACCCCCATACCAGGCAGCCCCTCTCCACCCAGCTGGGCAGGATCAGGCCCTGGGCCATGCTCCTGGGCTATTCCCAGCACTGACCTCATGCCACACCAGCTTGCTTCCCAAAAGGTGACATGAAGGATAGGGCGCAGGCGGTGCTGGGGCAGCTGCTGGCGTTATTTGCAGCTCCACGCTCCCTACCTGCTGCCCTGGGCAGGATCCGGCCCCAAGCAGGGCAAGGACAGATCCCAGCTCCCAGCCTCCCAAATCGCCTTCTTAACGCTTCCTGATTTCCCAGCGCTTTATCTAACATCCCCCGGCAGGAGATGATGGATGGGGCTGATAATCAAAGCCAGTTACGCTCCCACCACCCAAACCAGGGCCGCCCTCTGTGGGGGCACGTGGGTGCTGCCACCCCTGCCTCTCCCCAGCCTGCTCTCCTCCATCTCCTTGGGTTCGTTTTCGGTGCTGGGATGGAGTGGCTGCCACCCCCTGTCCTGGTGTCCCCCCCGGCTACTGCAAAGCCACATGCTGACCCCTGCTCTGTGCCTCAGTTTCCCCACCTGATGCGCAAGCGCCCCACGGGCATCCGCAGCCCCACATCGCCCCGCTGAGGGTGCACCTGCAGCCGCCGCTCCCCCAGGGTCCCCACGTCCCCCCCACCTCCCCCAGATCCACCCGGCACCAAACCCGGCACTGAGCTCAGCCACGGTGCTGCTGGGTTTGATGAGATTATCCCAGTGGGCAGGATTACACAGGGAAGAGCCGGGGATTAGCCACGGCACATCGGCACACCACTGCCACGACTATGGCTGGCCTTGCTGCCAGCGGGCTGAACTGGGCTGAACTGGGAGGAACTGGAACCAAGGGGTGACTGCCAAGCTCTGGGGCTGAGGTCCCTTGGGACCTTCTCTGGGGACGAGTGGCTTCACCAGCCACTGTTTAATTAACTGGCTGCCAGGAACCACCACAAAGAGATGAGAGGGATCTTTTCTCGCCCCCCCCTCCCCTCTTTTTTTTTTTTAATTTGACAAAATTGTAATTAAATAGGGAGTAAAATCCTGTTAGCACAAGGCAGCCCCGCTGGGATCTCCTTCCGCACCAGACGATTGCTCTTCCTCTCTCTCCTGCCTTCGTGAAGGGAACCGAAACCTCCGTCACCCCTTTCGGGGGGCACAACTGCAGCCCAAAGGTCCCCAGGGACTAATTGCAGGGTGTCCCCAGGGCCATTGGGTCCCCTCCATGGTGGGGTTGGGTGCTGCCGGGGATACGGCAGCATCCTTTTGGGTACCACGCTCGGGTAGCCACCTCCATTACCATCCTGGGGATGGAGGGATGGGAAGAGCCCCCAGAACCCCCCCGGGACACAGCTCCCATGCTGCCAGGAGTGATGGGGTGATGCTGGTGGCAATCAGGCACAGATGGGTTAAGCAGGCACTGTGGCACAGCCCAGATGGAGCCAGGCTCCTTGGTTTTCTTTACTACTGTTTATATTGCTGAACACCAGCTGGATGCCACCTCACCAGCACCACCGCGAAACCATCCTGCCCAGGCCGCTGGCAACCCGCTCGCCTGGCACAGCCAGAGATGCCGGCACGGAGAAAGCTGCTCTGGTTAACACCGCGGTCCATGCTGGTAGGAAAATCTCAGCAAAGGCAACACCGGGAAATAGATATGGCTGGAGCGGCCCCGGTGCAGGAGATGCACCAAGGGGCCGGCGCAGCTCAGCCCACTGAAAAATTAAATCGCATCCCAACTGGCAGGTTTAATTAAAAATATTCGAGCTTGTCTAAGGATACAAACTGCATCCGGCACTGCAGCAGGGATCTGCATCCAGCGCCGGTAGCCGGCGAGCATCATGCCGGCACGGGCCTCACGGCCAGGCTGAGCCCCCCCAGCACCGGTACGGCAGAGCTGGTGGGAAAAGCTCTCCCAGGAGCCACTGGTTTAACTGGGAGCCAAACCAACCATCACGTGGCATGTAGAGCTCAAGCTGCAAGGGATGCCGGCTCCAAGGACCGAGGGGGCGTGAGAAGGGGACAGTGACACCCAACCCCGGCACGTCACCACCCTGCCCCATGACTTGGGGCTCCTGGCAGGGCTCGGAGCTCCAAAACCACTGAAAACCTCCTGGTTTAGGGCAAGGACCAGGACCCCGATAACCCCTCAGCAGCTGAGGGCAGCTCTGTCCCAGGGAGCGTGCAGCCACACGTGTGTGCACACATGCACACACATGCACACGCGTGCATGGCCACCTCTAGACCGCTGCGGTCACTGGGGTTTGCCAGGGGCTTTGCCACTGCCGGGGGGGTGGGGGCGGTAAATTTGGTTATTTCCCTTTGTTTATAAGAACGGCAGCAAAAACATGTTGGGAAGCGGCTCCCGGGGGGGGGGAGAAATGAGCCGCCTCCCCCGCAGCTGAAACACCGGCGGCACTGGCGGCGCTGGTGGGGGCTGAGCTGCCCCCCAACATCCTCAGAACCTGAATGCGACCCCCGCAGGGACCACCTCCAGCCCCCCGCCCCATGCACAAAACCTCCCCACTGCAGCCACGTGCCCCGGTGACAGCAGTGACCCAATTCCCGTGTCACCCCGGGGATGCTGCAAAAGGGGCGTCTCGGTGGGGCAGGCAGAGCATCACTGCCCAGGCTCAGCACCCGCCCAGATCGGGCTCTCATCACCCAGCGGGGACACGCACCTGCAAACGCCACCCCCATGGCTGGGTGCTGGGGGGGGAAGACAGTGCGATGCCAGGGCCCGGGCATCCAGGGCCGGATCCTGCACCGGCCGGCTGTGCTGTGCGCGGAGCCGGGAGCTGCCCTCTAGTGTCACCAGTTCAGGCCCTAAATTGTGGCTAAAATTGCCAGGGGGGACACAGAGGGCCCCCCCCCAAGCTAATGCACTCCTTCCTCGCGATTGTCTCGGCAGGACGAGGGGCTCAGCTGCGACCCCCCCCCAGTGCATTCCCAGAGCAGGATGCGGCTCCGCTGGGGCCAAACCCAGACCCAACCAGACTGGGGTGCGGGGGCCCGGCGGGGGGGCCAGGGGTGGCACATGTGCCACCCCTGTGTGTCCCTCCCCCAGGCACTGGGGGCAAGCAGAGGTGGGTGTCCCCAAGGGGTGGTTGGTCGTGGCAGGTGTCCCCCCGCCCCAACTGCTCCGCAGGGTGGGTGGAGTGGTTGTGCAGCACCCAACACCGAGGGCAGGGGGGCTCCCCACTGCACGACTCCCCCGCTCATGGCCTCATTTGGCAGAGGGGAAACTGAGGCACAACAGGAGGCAGCGCTCACCCAAGGTC